>NC_139954.1:39893358-40070616 GCF_963454915.1 Gymnoscopelus microlampas | reverse complement strand
GGGTATTTGGGGCGTGCGTGGGGTGGGTATTTGGGGCGTGCGTGGGGTGGGTATTTGGGGCGGTGCGTGGGGTGGGTATTTGGGGCGTGGTGGTGGGTATTTGGGGCGTGCGTGGGGTGGTTTTTGGGGCTGTGCGTGTGGGTGGGTATTTGGGGCGTGCGTGGGGTGGGTATTTGGGGCGTGCGTGGGGTGGGTATTTGGGGCGTGCGTGGGGTGGGTATTTGGGGCCTGGGGTGGGTATTTGGGGCGTGCGTGGGGTGGGTATTTGGGGCGTGCGTGGGGTGGGTATTTGGGGCGTGCGTGGGGTGGGTATTTGGGGCGTGCGTGGGGTGGGTATTTGGGGCGTGCGTGGGGTGGGTATTTGGGGCGTGCGTGGGGTGGGTATTTGGGGGCGTGCGTGGGGTGGGTATTTGGGGCGTGCGTGGGGTGGGTATTTGGGGCGTGCGTGGGGTGGGTATTTGGGGCGCGTGGGGTGGGTATTTGGGGCGTGCGTGGGGTGGGTATTTGGGGCGTGCGTGGGTGGGTATTTGGGGCGTGCGTGGGGTGGGTATTTGGGGCGTGCGTGGGGTGGGTATTTGGGGCGTGCGTGGGGTGGGTATTTGGGGCGTGGGGTGGGTATTTGGGGCGTGCGTGGGGTGGGTATTTGGGGCGTGCGTGGGGTGGGTATTTGGGGCGTGCGTGGGGTGGGTATTTGGGGCGTGCGTGGGGTGGGTATTTGGGGCTGCGTGGGGTGGGTATTTGGGGCGTGCGTGGGGTGGGTATTTGGGGCGTGCGTGGGTGGGTATTTGGGGCGTGCGTGGGGTGGGTATTTGGGGCGTGCGTGGGGTGGGTATTTGGGGCGTGCGTGGGGTGGGTATTTGGGGCGTGGGGTGGGTATTTTGGGGCGTGCGTGGGGTGGGTATTTGGGGCGTGCGTGGGGTGGGTATTTGGGGCGTGCGTGGGGTGGGTATTTGGGGCGTGCGTGGGGTGGGTATTTGGGGCGTGGGGTGGGTATTTGGGGCGTGCGTGGGGTGGGTATTTGGGGCGTGCGTGGGGTGGGTATTTGGGGCGTGCGTGGGGTGGGTATTTGGGGCGTGGGGTGGGTATTTGGGGCGTGCGTGGGGTGGGTATTTGGGGCGTGCGTGGGGTGGGTATTTGGGGCGTGCGTGGGGTGGGTATTTGGGGCGTGCGTGGGGTGGGTATTTGGGGCGTGCGTGGGGTGGGTATTTGGGGCGTGCGTGGGGTGGGTATTTGGGGCGTGGGGTGGGTATTTGGGGCGTGCGTGGGGTGGGTATTTGGGGCGTGGGGTGGGTATTTGGGGCGTGCGTGGGGTGGGTATTTGGGGCGTGTGTGGGGTGGGTATTTGGGGCGTGCGTGGGGTGGGTATTTGGGGCGTGGGGTGGGTATTTGGGGCGTGCGTGGGGTGGGTATTTGGGGCGTGCGTGGGGTGGGTATTTGGGGCGTGCGTGGGGTGGGTATTTGGGGCGTGGGGTGGGTATTTGGGGCGTGCGTGGGGTGGGTATTTGGGGCGTGGGGTGGGTATTTGGGGCGTGCGTGGGGTGGGTATTTGGGGCGTGCGTGGGGTGGGTATTTGGGGCGTGCGTGGGGTGGGTATTTGGGGCGTGCGTGGGGTGGGTATTTGGGGCGTGGGGTGGGTATTTGGGGCGTGCGTGGGGTGGGTATTTGGGGCGTGGGGTGGGTATTTGGGGCGTGCGTGGGGTGGGTATTTGGGGCGTGCGTGGGGTGGGTATTTGGGGCATGCGTGGGGTGGGTATTTGGGGCGTGCGTGGGGTGGGTATTTGGGGCGTGGGGTGGGTATTTGGGGCGTGCGTGGGGTGGGTATTTGGGGCGTGCGTGGGGTGGGTATTTGGGGCGTGGGGTGGGTATTTGGGGCGTGCGTGGGGTGGGTATTTGGGGCGTGCGTGGGGTGGGTATTTGGGGCGTGCGTGGGGTGGGTATTTGGGGCGTGGGGTGGGTATTTGGGGCGTGCGTGGGGTGGGTATTTGGGGCGTGCGTGGGGTGGGTATTTGGGGCGTGCGTGGGGTGGGTATTTGGGGCGTGCGTGGGGTGGGTATTTGGGGCGTGGGGTGGGTATTTGGGGCGTGCGTGGGGTGGGTATTTGGGGCGTGCGTGGGGTGGGTATTTGGGGCGTGCGTGGGGTGGGTATTTGGGGCGTGGGGTGGGTATTTGGGGCGTGCGTGGGGTGGGTATTTGGGGCGTGCGTGGGGTGGGTATTTGGGGCGTGCGTGGGGTGGGTATTTGGGGCGTGCGTGGGGTGGGTATTTGGGGCGTGGGGTGGGTATTTGGGGCGTGCGTGGGGTGGGTATTTGGGGCGTGCGTGGGGTGGGTATTTGGGGCGTGCGTGGGGTGGGTATTTGGGGCGTGCGTGGGGTGGGTATTTGGGGCGTGCGTGGGGTGGGTATTTGGGGCGTGCGTGGGGTGGGTATTTGGGGCGTGGGGTGGGTATTTGGGGCGTGCGTGGGGTGGGTATTTGGGGCGTGGGGTGGGTATTTGGGGCGTGCGGAGCAGAGCGTCTCAGAGCAGAGCGGAGCATCTCAGAGCGGAGCGGAGCAGAGCGTCTCAGAGCGGAGCGTCTCAGAGCAGAGCGTCTCAGAGCGGAGCATCTCAGAGCGGAGCGGAGCAGAGCGTCTCAGAGCGGAGCATCTCAGAGCGGAGCGGAGCAGAGCGTCTCAGAGCGGAGCGGAGCATCTCAGATCGGAGCGGAGCAGAGCGTCTCAGAGCAGAGCGTCTCAGAGCGGAGCGTCTCAGAGCGGAGCGTCTCAGAGCGGAGCGGAGCAGAGCGTCTCAGATCGGAGCGGAGCGGAGCATCTCAGAGCGGAGCGTCTCAGAGCGGAGCGTCTCAGAGAGGAGCAGAGCGGAGCGTCTCAGAGCGGAGCGTCTCAGAGCGGACCGTCTCAGAGCGGAGCGGAGCAGAGCGTCTCAGAGCGGAGCGGAGCAGAGCGTCTCAGAGCGGAGCGTCTCAGAGCGGAGCGGAGCAGAGCGTCTCAGAGCGGAGCGGAGCAGAGCGTCTCAGAGCAGAGCGGAGCATCTCAGAGCGTCTCAGAGCAGAGCGTCTAGGAGCGGAGCGGAGCAGAGCGTCTCAGAGCAGAGCGGAGCATCTCAGAGCGGAGCGGAGCATCTCAGAGCGGAGCAGAGCGGAGCATCTCAGAGCGGAGCGGAGCAGAGCGTCTCAGAGCAGAGCGGAGCATCTCAGAGCGGAGCGGAGCAGAGCGTCTCAGAGCAGAGCGGAGCGTCTCAGAGCGGAGCGGAGCAGAGCGTCTCAGAGCAGAGCGGAGCATCTCAGAGCGGAGCGGAGCAGAGCGTCTCAGAGCGGAGCATCTCAGAGCGGAGCGGAGCAGAGCGTCTCAGGGTGGAGCGGAGCAGAGCGGAGCATCTCAGAGCGGAGCGGAGCAGAGCGTCTCAGAGCAGAGCGTCTCAGAGCGGAGCGTCTCAGAGCGGAGCGGAGCAGAGCGTCTCAGAGCGGAGCGTCTCAGAGCGGAGCAGAGCGTCTCAGAGCGGAGCGGAGCAGAGCGTCTCAGAGCAGAGCGGAGCATCTCAGAGCGGAGCGGAGCAGAGCGTCTCAGAGCAGAGCGGAGCGTCTCAGAGCGGAGCGGAGCAGAGCGTCTCAGAGCAGAGCGGAGCATCTCAGAGCGGAGCGGAGCAGAGCGTCTCAGAGCGGAGCGGAGCAGAGCGTCTCAGAGCAGAGCGTCTCAGAGCGGAGCGGAGCATCTCAGAGCGGAGCAGAGCGGAGCATCTCAGAGCGGAGCAGAGCAGAGCGTCTCAGAGCAGAGCGGAGCATCTCAGAGCGGAGCGGAGCATCTCAGAGCGGAGCAGAGCGGAGCATCTCAGAGCGGAGCGTCTCAGAGCGTCTCAGAGCAGAGCGGAGCATCTCAGAGCGGAGCGGAGCAGAGCGTCTCAGAGCAGAGCGGAGCGTCTCAGAGCGGAGCGGAGCAGAGCGTCTCAGAGCGGAGCGTCTCAGAGCGGAGCAGAGCGTCTCAGAGCGGAGCGGAGCAGAGCGTCTCAGAGCAGAGCGGAGCATCTCAGAGCGGAGCGGAGCAGAGCGTCTCAGAGCGGAGCGGAGCAGAGCGTCTCAGAGCAGAGCTTCTCAGAGCGGAGCAGAGCGTCTCAGAGCAGAGCGGAGCATCTCAGAGCGGAGCGGAGCAGAGCGTCTCAGAGCAGAGCGGAGCGTCTCAGAGCGGAGCGGAGCAGAGCGTCTCAGAGCAGAGCGGAGCATCTCAGAGCGGAGCGGAGCAGAGCGTCTCAGAGCAGAGCTTCTCAGAGCGGAGCGGAGCAGAGCGTCTCAGAGCAGAGCGGAGCATCTCAGAGCGGAGCGGATCAGAGCGTCTCAGAGCAGAGCGGAGCGTCTCAGAGCGGAGCGGAGCAGAGCGTCTCAGAGCAGAGCGGAGCGTCTCAGAGCGGAGCGGAGCAGAGCGTCTCAGAGCAGAGCGGAGCATCTCAGAGCGGAGCGGAGCAGAGCGTCTCAGAGCGGAGCGGAGCAGAGCGTCTCAGAGCAGAGCGTCTCAGAGCGGAGCGGAGCAGAGCGTCTCAGAGCAGAGCTTCTCAGAGCGGAGCGGAGCAGAGCGTCTCAGAGCAGAGCGGAGCATCTCAGAGCGGAGCGGAGCAGAGCGTCTCAGAGCAGAGCGGAGCGTCTCAGAGCGGAGCGGAGCAGAGCGTCTCAGAGCAGAGCGGAGCAGAGCGTCTCAGAGCGGAGCGTCTCAGAGCGGAGCATCTCAGAGCGGAGCGGAGCAGAGCGTCTCAGAGCAGAGCGGAGCGGAGCGGAGCAGAGCGGAGCGGAGCAGAGCGGAGCGGAGCAGAGCGTCTCAGAGCGGAGCGGAGCAGAGCGGAGCGGAGCAGAGCGTCTCAGAGCAGAGCGGAGCGTCTCAGAGCGGAGCGGAGCAGAGCTTCTCAGAGCAAAGCAGAGCATCTCAGAGCGGAGCGGAGCAGAGCGTCTCAGAGCGGAGCGGAGCAGAGCGTCTCAGAGCGGAGCGTCTCAGAGCAGAGCGTCTCAGAGCAGAGCGTCTCAGAGCGGAGCGGAGCAGAGCGTCTCAGAGCGGAGCGGAGCAGAGCGGAGCGTCTCAGAGCAGAGCGTCTCAGAGCGGAGCGGAGCAGAGCGTCTCAGAGCGGAGCATCTCAGAGCGGAGCATCTCAGAGCGTCTCAGAGCAGAGCGGAGCATCTCAGAGCGGAGCGGAGCAGAGCGTCTCAGAGCGGAGCGGACTAGAGCGTCTCAGAGCGGAGCGGAGCGTCTCAGAGCGGAGCGTCTCAGAGCGGAGCGGAGCAGAGCGGAGCGGAGCAGAGCGTCTCAGAGCAGAGCGGAGCATCTCAGAGCGGAACGGAGCAGAGCGTCTCAGAGCAGAGCGGAGCGTCTCAGAGCGGAGCGGAGCAGAGCGTCTCAGAGCAGAGCGGAGCATCTCAGAGCGGAGCGGAGCAGAGCGTCTCAGAGCGGAGCGGAGGAGAGCGTCTCAGAGCAGAGCGTCTCAGAGCGGAACAGAGCGTCTCAGAGCAGCGGAGAGTCTCAGAGCGGAGCAGAGCGGAGCATCTCAGAGCGGAGCGGAGCAGAGCGTCTCAGAGCAGAGCGGAGCGTCTCAGAGCGGAGCAGAGCGTCTCAGAGCGGAGCATCTCAGAGCGGAGCGGAGCAGAGCGTCTCAGAGCGGAGCGGAGCGGAGCAGAGCGTCTCAGAGCGGAGCGGAGCAGAGCGTCTCAGAGCGGAGCAGAGCTTCTCAGAGCGGAGCGGAGCAGAGCGTCTCAGAGTAGAGCGGAGCATCTCAGAGCGGAGCGGATCAGAGCGTCTCAGAGCAGAGCGGAGCGTTTCAGAGCGGAGCGTCTCAGAGCGGAGCGGAGCATCTCAGAGCGGAGCGGAGCAGAGCGTCTCAGAGCAGAGCGGAGCATCTCAGAGCGGAGCGGAGCAGAGCGTCTCAGAGCAGAGCGGAGCGTCTCAGAGCGGAGCGGAGCAGAGCGTCTCAGAGCAGAGCGGAGCATCTCAGAGCGGAGCGGAGCGGAGCAGAGCGTCTCAGAGCGGAGCGGAGCGGAGCAGAGCGTCTCAGAGCGGAGCGGAGCAGAGCGTCTCAGAGCGGAGCGGAGCGTCTCAGAGCGGAGCGTCTCAGAGCGGAGCGGAGCAGAGCGTCTCAGAGCAGAGCGGAGCATCTCAGAGCGGAGCGGAGCGGAGCAGAGCGTCTCAGAGCGGAGCATCTCAGAGCGGAGCGGAGCAGAGCGTCTCAGAGCGGAGCGGAGCAGAGCGGAGCATCTCAGATCGGAGCGGAGCAGAGCGTCTCAGAGCAGAGCGTCTCAGAGCGGAGCGTCTCAGAGCGGAGCGTCTCAGAGCGGAGCGGAGCAGAGCGTCTCAGATCGGAGCGGAGCGGAGCATCTCAGAGCGGAGCGTCTCAGAGCGGAGCGTCTCAGAGAGGAGCAGAGCGGAGCGTCTCAGAGCGGAGCGTCTCAGAGCGGACCGTCTCAGAGCGGAGCGGAGCAGAGCGTCTCAGAGCGGAGCGGAGCAGAGCGTCTCAGAGCGGAGCGTCTCAGAGCGGAGCGGAGCAGAGCGTCTCAGAGCGGAGCGGAGCAGAGCGTCTCAGAGCAGAGCGGAGCATCTCAGAGCGTCTCAGAGCAGAGCGTCTAGGAGCGGAGCGGAGCAGAGCGTCTCAGAGCAGAGCGGAGCATCTCAGAGCGGAGCGGAGCATCTCAGAGCGGAGCAGAGCGGAGCATCTCAGAGCGGAGCGGAGCAGAGCGTCTCAGAGCAGAGCGGAGCATCTCAGAGCGGAGCGGAGCAGAGCGTCTCAGAGCAGAGCGGAGCGTCTCAGAGCGGAGCGGAGCAGAGCGTCTCAGAGCAGAGCGGAGCATCTCAGAGCGGAGCGGAGCAGAGCGTCTCAGAGCGGAGCATCTCAGAGCGGAGCGGAGCAGAGCGTCTCAGGGTGGAGCGGAGCAGAGCGGAGCATCTCAGAGCGGAGCGGAGCAGAGCGTCTCAGAGCAGAGCGTCTCAGAGCGGAGCGTCTCAGAGCGGAGCGGAGCAGAGCGTCTCAGAGCGGAGCGTCTCAGAGCGGAGCAGAGCGTCTCAGAGCGGAGCGGAGCAGAGCGTCTCAGAGCAGAGCGGAGCATCTCAGAGCGGAGCGGAGCAGAGCGTCTCAGAGCAGAGCGGAGCGTCTCAGAGCGGAGCGGAGCAGAGCGTCTCAGAGCAGAGCGGAGCATCTCAGAGCGGAGCGGAGCAGAGCGTCTCAGAGCGGAGCAGAGCGTCTCAGAGCAGAGCGTCTCAGAGCGGAGCGGAGCATCTCAGAGCGGAGCAGAGCGGAGCATCTCAGAGCGGAGCAGAGCAGAGCGTCTCAGAGCAGAGCGGAGCATCTCAGAGCGGAGCGGAGCATCTCAGAGCGGAGCAGAGCGGAGCATCTCAGAGCGGAGCGGAGCAGAGCGTCTCAGAGCAGAGCGGAGCATCTCAGAGCGGAGCGGAGCAGAGCGTCTCAGAGCAGAGCGGAGCGTCTCAGAGCGGAGCGGAGCAGAGCGTCTCAGAGCGGAGCGTCTCAGAGCGGAGCAGAGCGTCTCAGAGCGGAGCGGAGCAGAGCGTCTCAGAGCAGAGCGGAGCATCTCAGAGCGGAGCGGAGCAGAGCGTCTCAGAGCAGAGCGGAGCGTCTCAGAGCGGAGCGGAGCAGAGCGTCTCAGAGCAGAGCGGAGCATCTCAGAGCGGAGCGGAGCAGAGCGTCTCAGAGCGGAGCGGAGCAGAGCGTCTCAGAGCAGAGCGTCTCAGAGCGGAGCGGAGCATCTCAGAGCGGAGCAGAGCGGAGCATCTCAGAGCGGAGCAGAGCAGAGCGTCTCAGAGCAGAGCGGAGCATCTCAGAGCGGAGCGGAGCATCTCAGAGCGGAGCAGAGCGGAGCATCTCAGAGCGGAGCGTCTCAGAGCGTCTCAGAGCAGAGCGGAGCATCTCAGAGCGGAGCGGAGCAGAGCGTCTCAGAGCAGAGCGGAGCGTCTCAGAGCGGAGCGGAGCAGAGCGTCTCAGAGCGGAGCGTCTCAGAGCGGAGCAGAGCGTCTCAGAGCGGAGCGGAGCAGAGCGTCTCAGAGCAGAGCGGAGCATCTCAGAGCGGAGCGGAGCAGAGCGTCTCAGAGCGGAGCGGAGCAGAGCGTCTCAGAGCAGAGCTTCTCAGAGCGGAGCAGAGCGTCTCAGAGCAGAGCGGAGCATCTCAGAGCGGAGCGGAGCAGAGCGTCTCAGAGCAGAGCGGAGCGTCTCAGAGCGGAGCGGAGCAGAGCGTCTCAGAGCAGAGCGGAGCATCTCAGAGCGGAGCGGAGCAGAGCGTCTCAGAGCGGAGCGGAGCAGAGCGTCTCAGAGCAGAGCGTCTCAGAGCAGAGCTTCTCAGAGCGGAGCGGAGCAGAGCGTCTCAGAGCAGAGCGGAGCATCTCAGAGCGGAGCGGATCAGAGCGTCTCAGAGCAGAGCGGAGCGTCTCAGAGCGGAGCGGAGCAGAGCGTCTCAGAGCAGAGCGGAGCGTCTCAGAGCGGAGCGGAGCAGAGCGTCTCAGAGCAGAGCGGAGCATCTCAGAGCGGAGCGGAGCAGAGCGTCTCAGAGCGGAGCGGAGCAGAGCGTCTCAGAGCAGAGCGTCTCAGAGCGGAGCGGAGCAGAGCGTCTCAGAGCAGAGCTTCTCAGAGCGGAGCGGAGCAGAGCGTCTCAGAGCAGAGCGGAGCATCTCAGAGCGGAGCGGAGCAGAGCGTCTCAGAGCAGAGCGGAGCGTCTCAGAGCGGAGCAGAGCGTCTCAGAGCGGAGCGTCTCAGAGCGGAGCAGAGCGTCTCAGAGCGGAGCGGAGCAGAGCGTCTCAGAGCAGAGCGGAGCATCTCAGAGCGGAGCGGAGCAGAGCGTCTCAGAGCGGAGCGGAGCAGAGCGTCTCAGAGCAGAGCTTCTCAGAGCGGAGCAGAGCGTCTCAGAGCAGAGCGGAGCATCTCAGAGCGGAGCGGAGCAGAGCGTCTCAGAGCAGAGCGGAGCGTCTCAGAGCGGAGCGGAGCAGAGCGTCTCAGAGCAGAGCGGAGCATCTCAGAGCGGAGCGGAGCAGAGCGTCTCAGAGCGGAGCGGAGCAGAGCGTCTCAGAGCAGAGCGTCTCAGAGCAGAGCTTCTCAGAGCGGAGCGGAGCAGAGCGTCTCAGAGCAGAGCGGAGCATCTCAGAGCGGAGCGGATCAGAGCGTCTCAGAGCAGAGCGGAGCGTCTCAGAGCGGAGCGGAGCAGAGCGTCTCAGAGCAGAGCGGAGCGTCTCAGAGCGGAGCGGAGCAGAGCGTCTCAGAGCAGAGCGGAGCATCTCAGAGCGGAGCGGAGCAGAGCGTCTCAGAGCGGAGCGGAGCAGAGCGTCTCAGAGCAGAGCGTCTCAGAGCGGAGCGGAGCAGAGCGTCTCAGAGCAGAGCTTCTCAGAGCGGAGCGGAGCAGAGCGTCTCAGAGCAGAGCGGAGCATCTCAGAGCGGAGCGGAGCAGAGCGTCTCAGAGCAGAGCGGAGCGTCTCAGAGCGGAGCGGAGCAGAGCGTCTCAGAGCAGAGCGGAGCAGAGCGTCTCAGAGCGGAGCGTCTCAGAGCGGAGCATCTCAGAGCGGAGCGGAGCAGAGCGTCTCAGAGCAGAGCGGAGCGGAGCGGAGCAGAGCGGAGCGGAGCAGAGCGGAGCGGAGCAGAGCGTCTCAGAGCGGAGCGGAGCAGAGCGGAGCGGAGCAGAGCGTCTCAGAGCAGAGCGGAGCGTCTCAGAGCGGAGCGGAGCAGAGCTTCTCAGAGCAAAGCAGAGCATCTCAGAGCGGAGCGGAGCGGAGCGTCTCAGAGCGGAGCGGAGCAGAGCGTCTCAGAGCGGAGCGTCTCAGAGCAGAGCGTCTCAGAGCAGAGCGTCTCAGAGCGGAGCGGAGCAGAGCGTCTCAGAGCGGAACGGAGCAGAGCGGAGCGTCTCAGAGCAGAGCGTCTCAGAGCGGAGCGGAGCAGAGCGTCTCAGAGCGGAGCATCTCAGAGCGGAGCATCTCAGAGCGTCTCAGAGCAGAGCGGAGCATCTCAGAGCGGAGCGGAGCAGAGCGTCTCAGAGCGGAGCGGACTAGAGCGTCTCAGAGCGGAGCGGAGCGTCTCAGAGCGGAGCGTCTCAGAGCGGAGCGGAGCAGAGCGGAGCGGAGCAGAGCGTCTCAGAGCAGAGCGGAGCATCTCAGAGCGGAACGGAGCAGAGCGTCTCAGAGCAGAGCGGAGCGTCTCAGAGCGGAGCGGAGCAGAGCGTCTCAGAGCAGAGCGGAGCATCTCAGAGCGGAGCGGAGCAGAGCGTCTCAGAGCGGAGCGGAGGAGAGCGTCTCAGAGCAGAGCGTCTCAGAGCGGAACAGAGCGTCTCAGAGCAGCGGAGAGTCTCAGAGCGGAGCAGAGCGGAGCATCTCAGAGCGGAGCGGAGCAGAGCGTCTCAGAGCAGAGCGGAGCGTCTCAGAGCGGAGCAGAGCGTCTCAGAGCGGAGCATCTCAGAGCGGAGCGGAGCAGAGCGTCTCAGAGCGGAGCGGAGCGGAGCAGAGCGTCTCAGAGCGGAGCGGAGCAGAGCGTCTCAGAGCGGAGCAGAGCTTCTCAGAGCGGAGCGGAGCAGAGCGTCTCAGAGTAGAGCGGAGCATCTCAGAGCGGAGCGGATCAGAGCGTCTCAGAGCAGAGCGGAGCGTTTCAGAGCGGAGCGTCTCAGAGCGGAGCGGAGCATCTCAGAGCGGAGCGGAGCAGAGCGTCTCAGAGCAGAGCGGAGCATCTCAGAGCGGAGCGGAGCAGAGCGTCTCAGAGCAGAGCGGAGCGTCTCAGAGCGGAGCGGAGCAGAGCGTCTCAGAGCAGAGCGGAGCATCTCAGAGCGGAGCGGAGCGGAGCAGAGCGTCTCAGAGCGGAGCGGAGCGGAGCAGAGCGTCTCAGAGCGGAGCGGAGCAGAGCGTCTCAGAGCGGAGCGGAGCGTCTCAGAGCGGAGCGTCTCAGAGCGGAGCGGAGCAGAGCGTCTCAGAGCAGAGCGGAGCATCTCAGAGCGGAGCGGAGCGGAGCAGAGCGTCTCAGAGCGGAGCATCTCAGAGCGGAGCGGAGCAGAGCGTCTCAGAGCGGAGCGGAGCAGAGCGGAGCATCTCAGATCGGAGCGGAGCAGAGCGTCTCAGAGCAGAGCGTCTCAGAGCGGAGCGTCTCAGAGCGGAGCGTCTCAGAGCGGAGCGGAGCAGAGCGTCTCAGATCGGAGCGGAGCGGAGCATCTCAGAGCGGAGCGTCTCAGAGCGGAGCGTCTCAGAGAGGAGCAGAGCGGAGCGTCTCAGAGCGGAGCGTCTCAGAGCGGACCGTCTCAGAGCGGAGCGGAGCAGAGCGTCTCAGAGCGGAGCGGAGCAGAGCGTCTCAGAGCGGAGCGTCTCAGAGCGGAGCGGAGCAGAGCGTCTCAGAGCGGAGCGGAGCAGAGCGTCTCAGAGCAGAGCGGAGCATCTCAGAGCGTCTCAGAGCAGAGCGTCTAGGAGCGGAGCGGAGCAGAGCGTCTCAGAGCAGAGCGGAGCATCTCAGAGCGGAGCGGAGCATCTCAGAGCGGAGCAGAGCGGAGCATCTCAGAGCGGAGCGGAGCAGAGCGTCTCAGAGCAGAGCGGAGCATCTCAGAGCGGAGCGGAGCAGAGCGTCTCAGAGCAGAGCGGAGCGTCTCAGAGCGGAGCGGAGCAGAGCGTCTCAGAGCAGAGCGGAGCATCTCAGAGCGGAGCGGAGCAGAGCGTCTCAGAGCGGAGCATCTCAGAGCGGAGCGGAGCAGAGCGTCTCAGGGTGGAGCGGAGCAGAGCGGAGCATCTCAGAGCGGAGCGGAGCAGAGCGTCTCAGAGCAGAGCGTCTCAGAGCGGAGCGTCTCAGAGCGGAGCGGAGCAGAGCGTCTCAGAGCGGAGCGTCTCAGAGCGGAGCAGAGCGTCTCAGAGCGGAGCGGAGCAGAGCGTCTCAGAGCAGAGCGGAGCATCTCAGAGCGGAGCGGAGCAGAGCGTCTCAGAGCAGAGCGGAGCGTCTCAGAGCGGAGCGGAGCAGAGCGTCTCAGAGCAGAGCGGAGCATCTCAGAGCGGAGCGGAGCAGAGCGTCTCAGAGCGGAGCGGAGCAGAGCGTCTCAGAGCAGAGCGTCTCAGAGCGGAGCGGAGCATCTCAGAGCGGAGCAGAGCGGAGCATCTCAGAGCGGAGCAGAGCAGAGCGTCTCAGAGCAGAGCGGAGCATCTCAGAGCGGAGCGGAGCATCTCAGAGCGGAGCAGAGCGGAGCATCTCAGAGCGGAGCGGAGCAGAGCGTCTCAGAGCAGAGCGGAGCATCTCAGAGCGGAGCGGAGCAGAGCGTCTCAGAGCAGAGCGGAGCGTCTCAGAGCGGAGCGGAGCAGAGCGTCTCAGAGCGGAGCGTCTCAGAGCGGAGCAGAGCGTCTCAGAGCGGAGCGGAGCAGAGCGTCTCAGAGCAGAGCGGAGCATCTCAGAGCGGAGCGGAGCAGAGCGTCTCAGAGCGGAGCGGAGCAGAGCGTCTCAGAGCAGAGCTTCTCAGAGCGGAGCAGAGCGTCTCAGAGCAGAGCGGAGCATCTCAGAGCGGAGCGGAGCAGAGCGTCTCAGAGCAGAGCGGAGCGTCTCAGAGCGGAGCGGAGCAGAGCGTCTCAGAGCAGAGCGGAGCATCTCAGAGCGGAGCGGAGCAGAGCGTCTCAGAGCGGAGCGGAGCAGAGCGTCTCAGAGCAGAGCGTCTCAGAGCAGAGCTTCTCAGAGCGGAGCGGAGCAGAGCGTCTCAGAGCAGAGCGGAGCATCTCAGAGCGGAGCGGATCAGAGCGTCTCAGAGCAGAGCGGAGCGTCTCAGAGCGGAGCGGAGCAGAGCGTCTCAGAGCAGAGCGGAGCGTCTCAGAGCGGAGCGGAGCAGAGCGTCTCAGAGCAGAGCGGAGCATCTCAGAGCGGAGCGGAGCAGAGCGTCTCAGAGCGGAGCGGAGCAGAGCGTCTCAGAGCAGAGCGTCTCAGAGCGGAGCGGAGCAGAGCGTCTCAGAGCAGAGCTTCTCAGAGCGGAGCGGAGCAGAGCGTCTCAGAGCAGAGCGGAGCATCTCAGAGCGGAGCGGAGCAGAGCGTCTCAGAGCAGAGCGGAGCGTCTCAGAGCGGAGCGGAGCAGAGCGTCTCAGAGCAGAGCGGAGCATCTCAGAGCGGAGCGGAGCAGAGCGTCTCAGAGCGGAGCGGAGCAGAGCGTCTCAGAGCGGAGCGTCTCAGAGCGGAGCATCTCAGAGCGGAGCGGAGCAGAGCGTCTCAGAGCAGAGCGGAGCGGAGCGGAGCAGAGCGGAGCGGAGCAGAGCGGAGCGGAGCAGAGCGTCTCAGAGCGGAGCGGAGCAGAGCGGAGCAGAGCGTCTCAGAGCAGAGCGGAGCGTCTCAGAGCAGAGCGGAGCATCTCAGAGCGGAGCGGAGCATCTCAGAGCGGAGCAGAGCGGAGCATCTCAGAGCGGAGCGGAGCAGAGCGTCTCAGAGCAGAGCGGAGCATCTCAGAGCGGAGCGGAGCAGAGCGTCTCAGAGCAGAGCGGAGCGTCTCAGAGCGGAGCGGAGCAGAGCGTCTCAGAGCGGGGCGTCTCAGAGCGGAGCAGAGCGTCTCAGAGCGGAGCGGAGCAGAGCGTCTCAGAGCAGAGCGGAGCATCTCAGAGCGGAGCGGAGCAGAGCGTCTCAGAGCGGAGCGGAGCAGAGCGTCTCAGAGCAGAGCTTCTCAGAGCGGAGCAGAGCGTCTCAGAGCAGAGCGGAGCATCTCAGAGCGGAGCGGAGCAGAGCGTCTCAGAGCAGAGCGGAGCGTCTCAGAGCGGAGCGAAGCAGAGCGTCTCAGAGCAGAGCGGAGCATCTCAGAGCGGAGCGGAGCAGAGCGTCTCAGAGCGGAGCGGAGCAGAGCGTCTCAGAGCAGAGCGTCTCAGAGCAGAGCTTCTCAGAGCGGAGCGGAGCAGAGCGTCTCAGAGCAGAGCGGAGCATCTCAGAGCGGAGCGGATCAGAGCGTCTCAGAGCAGAGCGGAGCGTCTCAGAGCGGAGCGGAGCAGAGCGTCTCAGAGCAGAGCGGAGCGTCTCAGAGCGGAGCGGAGCAGAGCGTCTCAGAGCAGAGCGGAGCATCTCAGAGCGGAGCGGAGCAGAGCGTCTCAGAGCGGAGCGGAGCAGAGCGTCTCAGAGCAGAGCGTCTCAGAGCGGAGCGGAGCAGAGCGTCTCAGAGCAGAGCTTCTCAGAGCGGAGCGGAGCAGAGCGTCTCAGAGCAGAGCGGAGCATCTCAGAGCGGAGCGGAGCAGAGCGTCTCAGAGCAGAGCGGAGCGTCTCAGAGCGGAGCGGAGCAGAGCGTCTCAGAGCAGAGCGGAGCATCTCAGAGCGGAGCGGAGCAGAGCGTCTCAGAGCGGAGCGGAGCAGAGCGTCTCAGAGCGGAGCGTCTCAGAGCGGAGCATCTCAGAGCGGAGCGGAGCAGAGCGTCTCAGAGCAGAGCGGAGCGGAGCGGAGCAGAGCGGAGCGGAGCAGAGCGGAGCGGAGCAGAGCGTCTCAGAGCGGAGCGGAGCAGAGCGGAGCAGAGCGTCTCAGAGCAGAGCGGAGCGTCTCAGAGCGGAGCGGAGCAGAGCGTCTCAGAGCAAAGCAGAGCATCTCAGAGCGGAGCGGAGCAGAGCGTCTCAGAGCGGAGCGGAGCAGAGCGTCTCAGAGCGGAGCGTCTCAGAGCAGAGCGTCTCAGAGCAGAGCGTCTCAGAGCGGAGCGGAGCAGAGCGTCTCAGAGCGGAGCGGAGCAGAGCGGAGCGTCTCAGAGCAGAGCGTCTCAGAGCGGAGCGGAGCAGAGCGTCTCAGAGCGGAGCATCTCAGAGCGGAGCATCTCAGAGCGTCTCAGAGCAGAGCGGAGCATCTCAGAGCGGAGCGGAGCAGAGCGTCTCAGAGCGGAGCGGACTAGAGCGTCTCAGAGCGGAGCGGAGCGTCTCAGAGCGGAGCGTCTCAGAGCGGAGCGGAGCAGAGCGGAGCGGAGCAGAGCGTCTCAGAGCAGAGCGGAGCATCTCAGAGCGGAACGGAGCAGAGCGTCTCAGAGCAGAGCGGAGCGTCTCAGAGCGGAGCGGAGCAGAGCGTCTCAGAGCAGAGCGGAGCATCTCAGAGCGGAGCGGAGCAGAGCGTCTCAGAGCGGAGTGGAGGAGAGCGTCTCAGAGCAGAGCGTCTCAGAGCGGAACAGAGCGTCTCAGAGCAGCGGAGAGTCTCAGAGCGGAGCAGAGCGGAGCATCTCAGAGCGGAGCGGAGCAGAGCGTCTCAGAGCAGAGCGGAGCGTCTCAGAGCGGAGCAGAGCGTCTCAGAGCGGAGCATCTCAGAGCGGAGCGGAGCAGAGCGTCTCAGAGCGGAGCGGAGCGGAGCAGAGCGTCTCAGAGCGGAGCGGAGCAGAGCGTCTCAGAGCGGAGCAGAGCTTCTCAGAGCGGAGCGGAGCAGAGCGTCTCAGAGTAGAGCGGAGCATCTCAGAGCGGAGCGGATCAGAGCGTCTCAGAGCAGAGCGGAGCGTTTCAGAGCGGAGCGTCTCAGAGCGGAGCGGAGCATCTCAGAGCGGAGCGGAGCAGAGCGTCTCAGAGCAGAGCGGAGCATCTCAGAGCGGAGCGGAGCAGAGCGTCTCAGAGCAGAGCGGAGCGTCTCAGAGCGGAGCGGAGCAGAGCGTCTCAGAGCAGAGCGGAGCATCTCAGAGCGGAGCGGAGCGGAGCAGAGCGTCTCAGAGCGGAGCGGAGCAGAGCGTCTCAGAGCGGAGCGGAGCAGAGCGTCTCAGAGCGGAGCGGAGCGTCTCAGAGCGGAGCGTCTCAGAGCGGAGCGGAGCAGAGCGTCTCAGAGCGGAGCATCTCAGAGCGGAACGGAGCGGAGCAGAGCGTCTCAGAGCGGAGCATCTCAGAGCGGAGCGGAGCAGAGCGTCTCAGAGTGGAGCGGAGCAGAGCGGAGCATCTCAGAGCGGAGCGGAGCAGAGCGTCTCAGAGCGGAGCGTCTCAGAGCGGAGCGTCTCAGAGCGGAGCGGAGCAGAGCGTCTCAGAGCGGAGCGTCTCAGAGCGGAGCAGAGCGTCTCAGAGCGGAGCGGAGCAGAGCGTCTCAGAGCAGAGCGGAGCATCTCAGAGCGGAGCGGAGCAGAGCGTCTCAGAGCGGAGCGGAGCAGAGCGTCTCAGAGCAGAGCTTCTCAGAGCGGAGCGGAGCAGAGCGTCTCAGAGCAGAGCGGAGCATCTCAGAGCGGAGCGGAGCAGAGCGTCTCAGAGCGGAGCGGAGCAGAGCGTCTCAGAGCAGAGCGTCTCAGAGCGGAGCGGAGCATCTCAGAGCGGAGCAGAGCGGAGCATCTCAGAGCGGAGCGGAGCAGAGCGTCTCAGAGCAGAGCGGAGCATCTCAGAGCGGAGCGGAGCAGAGCGTCTCAGAGCAGAGCGGAGCGTCTCAGAGCGGAGCGGAGCAGAGCGTCTCAGAGCAGAGCGGAGGATCTCAGAGCGGAGCGGAGCAGAGCGTCTCAGAGCGGAGCGTCTCAGAGCAGAGCGTCTCAGAGCGGAGCGTCTCAGAGCAGAGCGTCTCAGAGCGGAGCGGAGCAGAGCGTCTCAGAGCGGAGCATCTCAGAGCGGAGCGGAGCAGAGCGTCTCAGAGCGGAGCGGAGCAGAGCGGAGCATCTCAGAGCGGAGCGGAGCAGAGCGTCTCAGAGCAGAGCGTCTCAGAGCGGAGCGTCTCAGAGCGGAGCGGAGCAGAGCGTCTCAGAGCGGAGCGTCTCAGAGCGGAGCAGAGCGTCTCAGAGCGGAGCGGAGCAGAGCGTCTCAGAGCAGAGCGGAGCATCTCAGAGCGGAGCGGAGCAGAGCGTCTCAGAGCGGAGCGGAGCAGAGCGTCTCAGAGCAGAGCTTCTCAGAGCGGAGCAGAGCGTCTCAGAGCAGAGCGGAGCATATCAGAGCGGAGCGGAGCAGAGCGTCTCAGAGCAGAGCGGAGCGTCTCAGAGCGGAGCGGAGCATCTCAGAGCGGAGCGGAGCATCTCAGAGCGGAGCAGAGCGGAGCATCTCAGAGCGGAGCCGAGCAGAGCGTCTCAGAGCAGAGCGGAGCGTCTCAGAGCGGAGCGGAGCAGAGCGTCTCAGAGCAGAGCGTCTCAGAGCGGAGCAGAGCGTCTCAGAGCAGAGCGGAGCATCTCAGAGCGGAGCGGAGCAGAGCGTCTCAGAGCAGAGCGGAGCGTCTCAGAGCGGAGCGGAGCATCTCAGAGCGGAGCGGAGCATCTCAGAGCGGAGCAGAGCGGAGCATCTCAGAGCGGAGCCGAGCAGAGCGTCTCAGAGCAGAGCGGAGCATCTCAGAGCGGAGCGGAGCAGAGCGTCTCAGAGCAGAGCGGAGCGTCTCAGAGCGGAGCGGAGCAGAGCCTCTCAAAGCAGAGCGGAGCATCTCAGAGCGGAGCGGAGCAGAGCGTCTCAGAGCGGAGCGGAGCAGAGCGTCTCAGAGCAGAGCTTCTCAGAGCGGAGCGGAGCAGAGCGTCTCAGAGCAGAGCGGAGCATCTCAGAACGGAGCGGAGCAGAGCGTCTCAGAGCGGAGAGGAGCAGAGCGTCTCAGAGCGGAGCGTCTCAGAGCAGAGCGTCTCAGAGCAGAGCGTCTCAGAGCGGAGCGGAGCAGAGCGTCTCAGAGCAGAGCTTCTCAGAGCGGAGCGGAGCAGAGCGTCTCAGAGCAGAGCGGAGCATCTCAGAGCGGAGCGGAGCAGAGCGTCTCAGAGCAGAGCGGAGCGTCTCAGAGCGGAGCGGAGCAGAGCGTCTCAGAGCAGAGCGGAGCATCTCAGAGCGGAGCGGAGCAGAGCGTCTCAGAGCGGAGCGGAGCAGAGCGTCTCAGAGCGGAGCGTCTCAGAGCGGAGCATCTCAGAGCGGAGCGGAGCAGAGCGTCTCAGAGCAGAGCGGAGCGGAGCGGAGCAGAGCGGAGCGGAGCAGAGCGTCTCAGAGCGGAGCGGAGCAGAGCGGAGCAGAGCGTCTCAGAGCAGAGCGGAGCGTCTCAGAGCGGAGCGGAGCAGAGCGTCTCAGAGCAAAGCAGAGCATCTCAGAGCGGAGCGGAGCAGAGCGTCTCAGAGCGGAGTGGAGCAGAGCGTCTCAGAGCGGAGCGTCTCAGAGCGGAGCGTCTCAGAGCAGAGCGTCTCAGAGCAGAGCGTCTCAGAGCGGAGCGGAGCAGAGCGTCTCAGAGCGGAGCGGAGCAGAGCGGAGCGTCTCAGAGCAGAGCGTCTCAGAGCGGAGCGGAGCAGAGCGTCTCAGAGCGGAGCATCTCAGAGCGGAGCATCTCAGAGCGTCTCAGAGCAGAGCGGAGCATCTCAGAGCGGAGCGGAGCAGAGCGTCTCAGAGCGGAGCGGACTAGAGCGTCTCAGAGCGGAGCGGAGCGTCTCAGAGCGGAGCGTCTCAGAGCGGAGCGGAGCAGAGCGGAGCGGAGCAGAGCGTCTCAGAGCAGAGCGGAGCATCTCAGAGCGGAACGGAGCAGAGCGTCTCAGAGCAGAGCGGAGCGTCTCAGAGCGGAGCGGAGCAGAGCGTCTCAGAGCAGAGCGGAGCATCTCAGAGCGGAGCGGAGCAGAGCGTCTCAGAGCGGAGCGGAGGAGAGCGTCTCAGAGCAGAGCGTCTCAGAGCGGAACAGAGCGTCTCAGAGCAGCGGAGAGTCTCAGAGCGGAGCAGAGCGGAGCATCTCAGAGCGGAGCGGAGCAGAGCGTCTCAGAGCAGAGCGGAGCGTCTCAGAGCGGAGCAGAGCGTCTCAGAGCGGAGCATCTCAGAGCGGAGCGGAGCAGAGCGGAGCAGAGCGTCTCAGAGCGGAGCGGAGCGGAGCAGAGCGTCTCAGAGCGGAGCGGAGCAGAGCGTCTCAGAGCGGAGCAGAGCTTCTCAGAGCGGAGCGGAGCAGAGCGTCTCAGAGTAGAGCGGAGCATCTCAGAGCGGAGCGGATCAGAGCGTCTCAGAGCAGAGCGGAGCGTTTCAGAGCGGAGCGTCTCAGAGCGGAGCGGAGCATCTCAGAGCGGAGCGGAGCAGAGCGTCTCAGAGCAGAGCGGAGCATCTCAGAGCGGAGCGGAGCAGAGCGTCTCAGAGCAGAGCGGAGCGTCTCAGAGCGGAGCGGAGCAGAGCGTCTCAGAGCAGAGCGGAGCATCTCAGAGCGGAGCGGAGCGGAGCAGAGCGTCTCAGAGCGGAGCGGAGCGGAGCAGAGCGTCTCAGAGCGGAGCGGAGCAGAGCGTCTCAGAGCGGAGCGGAGCGTCTCAGAGCGGAGCGTCTCAGAGCGGAGCGGAGCAGAGCCTCTCAGAGCAGAGCGGAGCATCTCAGAGCGGAGCGGAGCGGAGCAGAGCGGAGCAGAGCGTCTCAGAGCGGAGCATCTCAGAGCGGAGCGGAGCAGAGCGTCTCAGAGCGTCTCAGAGTGGAGCGGAGCAGAGCGGAGCATCTCAGAGCGGAGCGTCTCAGAGCAGAGCGTCTCAGAGCGGAGCGTCTCAGAGCGGAGCGGAGCAGAGCGTCTCAGAGCGGAGCGTCTCAGAGCGGAGCAGAGCGTCTCAGAGCGGAGCGGAGCAGAGCGTCTCAGAGCAGAGCGGAGCATCTCAGAGCGGAGCGGAGCAGAGCGTCTCAGAGCGGAGCGGAGCAGAGCGTCTCAGAGCAGAGCTTCTCAGAGCGGAGCGGAGCAGAGCGTCTCAGAGCAGAGCGGAGCATCTCAGAGCGGAGCGGAGCAGAGCGTCTCAGAGCGGAGCGGAGCAGAGCGTCTCAGAGCAGAGCGTCTCAGAGCGGAGCGGAGCATCTCAGAGCGGAGCAGAGCGGAGCATCTCAGAGCGGAGCGGAGCAGAGCGTCTCAGAGCAGAGCGGAGCATCTCAGAGCGGAGCGGAGCAGAGCGTCTCAGAGCAGAGCGGAGCGTCTCAGAGCGGAGCAGAGCGTCTCAGAGCGGAGCATCTCAGAGCGGAGCGTCTCAGAGCGGAGCGGAGCAGAGCGTCTCAGAGCGGAGCGTCTCAGAGCGGAGCAGAGCGTCTCAGAGCGGAGCGGAGCAGAGCGTCTCAGAGCAGAGCGGAGCATCTCAGAGCGGAGCGGAGCAGAGCGTCTCAGAGCGGAGCGGAGCAGAGCGTCTCAGAGCAGAGCTTCTCAGAGCGGAGCGGAGCAGAGCGTCTCAGAGCAGAGCGGAGCATCTCAGAGCGGAGCGGAGCAGAGCGTCTCAGAGCGGAGCGGAGCAGAGCGTCTCAGAGCAGAGCGTCTCAGAGCGGAGCGGAGCATCTCAGAGCGGAGCAGAGCGGAGCATCTCAGAGCGTCTCAGAGCGGAGCAGAGCGTCTCAGAGCAGAGCGGAGCATCTCAGAGCGGAGCGGAGCAGAGCTTCTCAGAGCAGAGCGGAGCGTCTCAGAGCGGAGCGGAGCAGAGCGTCTCAGAGCAGAGCGGAGCATCTCAGAGCGGAGCGGAGCAGAGCGTCTCAGAGCGGAGCGACTCAGAGCAGAGCGTCTCAGAGCGGAGCGGAGCAGAGCGTCTCAGAGCGGAGCATCTCAGAGCGGAGCGGAGCAGAGCGTCTCAGAGCGGAGCGGAGCAGAGCGGAGCATCTCAGAGCGGAGCGGAGCAGAGCGTCTCAGAGCAGAGCGTCTCAGAGCGGAGCGTCTCAGAGCGGAGCGGAGCAGAGCGTCTCAGAGCGGAGCGTCTCAGAGCGGAGCAGAGCGTCTCAGAGCGGAGCGGAGCAGAGCGTCTCAGAGCAGAGCGGAGCATCTCAGAGCGGAGCGGAGCAGAGCGTCTCAGAGCGGAGCGGAGCAGAGCGTCTCAGAGCAGAGCTTCTCAGAGCGGAGCAGAGCGTCTCAGAGCAGAGCGGAGCATCTCAGAGCGGAGCGGAGCAGAGCGTCTCAGAGCAGAGCGGAGCGTCTCAGAGCGGAGCGGAGCATCTCAGAGCGGAGCGGAGCATCTCAGAGCGGAGCAGAGCGGAGCATCTCAGAGCGGAGCCGAGCAGAGCGTCTCAGAGCAGAGCGGAGCATCTCAGAGCGGAGCGGAGCAGAGCGTCTCAGAGCAGAGCGGAGCGTCTCAGAGCGGAGCGGAGCAGAGCCTCTCAAAGCAGAGCGGAGCATCTCAGAGCGGAGCGGAGCAGAGCGTCTCAGAGCGGAGCGGAGCAGAGCGTCTCAGAGCAGAGCTTCTCAGAGCGGAGCGGAGCAGAGCGTCTCAGAGCAGAGCGGAGCATCTCAGAACGGAGCGGAGCAGAGCGTCTCAGAGCGGAGCGGAGCAGAGCGTCTCAGAGCGGAGCGTCTCAGAGCAGAGCGTCTCAGAGCAGAGCGTCTCAGAGCGGAGCGGAGCAGAGCGTCTCAGAGCGGAGCGGAGCAGAGCGGAGCGTCTCAGAGCAGAACGTCTCAGAGCGGAGCGGAGCAGAGCGTCTCAGAGCGGAGCATCTTAGAGCGTCTCAGAGCAGAGCGGAGCATCTCAGAGCGGAGCGGAGCAGAGCGGAGCAGAGCGTCTCAGAGCGGAGCGGACTAGAGCGTCTCAGAGCGGAGCGGAGCGTCTCAGAGCGGAGCGTCTCAGAGCGGAGCGGAGCAGAGCGGAGCGGAGCAGAGCGTCTCAGAGCAGAGCGGAGCATCTCAGAGCGGAGCAGAGCGTCTCAGAGCAGAGCGGAGCGTCTCAGAGCGGAGCGGAGCAGAGCGTCTCAGAGCAGAGCGGAGCATCTCAGAGCGGAGCGGAGCAGAGCGTCTCAGAGCGGAGCGGAGGAGAGCGTCTCAGAGCAGAGCGTCTCAGAGCGGAGCAGAGCGTCTCAGAGCAGCGGAGCGTCTCAGAGCGGAGCAGAGCGGAGCATCTCAGAGCGGAGCGGAGCAGAGCGTCTCAGAGCAGAGCGGAGCGTCTCAGAGCGGAGCAGAGCGTCTCAGAGCGGAGCATCTCAGAGCGGAGCGGAGCAGAGCGTCTCAGAGCGGAGCGGAGCGGAGCGTCTCAGAGCGGAGCGGAGCAGAGCGTCTCAGAGCGGAGCGGAGCGTCTCAGAGCGGAGCGTCTCAGAGCGGAGCGGAGCATCTCAGAGCGGAGCGGAGCAGAGCGTCTCAGAGCAGAGCGGAGCATCTCAGAGCGGAGCGGAGCAGAGCGTCTCAGAGCAGAGCGGAGCGTCTCAGAGCGGAGCGGAGCAGAGCGTCTCAGAGCAGAGCGGAGCATCTCAGAGCGGAGCGGAGCAGAGCATCTCAGAGCGGAGCGGAGCGGAGCGGAGCAGAGCGTCTCAGAGCGGAGCATCTCAGAGCGGAGCGGACTAGAGCGTCTCAGAGCGGAGCGGAGCAGAGCGTCTCAGAGCAGAGCTTCTCAGAGCGGAGCGGAGCAGAGCGTCTCAGAGCAGAGCGGAGCATCTCAGAGCGGAGCGGAGCAGAGCGTCTCAGAGCAGAGCGGAGCGTCTCAGAGCGGAGCGGAGCAGAGCGTCTCAGAGCAGAGCGGAGCATCTCAGAGCGGAGCGGAGCAGAGCGTCTCAGAGCGGAGCGGAGCAGAGCGTCTCAGAGCAGAGCGTCTCAGAGCGGAGCGGAGCATCTCAGAGCGGAGCAGAGCGGAGCATCTCAGAGCGGAGCAGAGCAGAGCGTCTCAGAGCAGAGCGGAGCATCTCAGAGCGGAGCGGAGCATCTCAGAGCGGAGCAGAGCGGAGCATCTCAGAGCGGAGCGGAGCAGAGCGTCTCAGAGCAGAGCGGAGCATCTCAGAGCGGAGCGGAGCAGAGCGTCTCAGAGCAGAGCGGAGCGTCTCAGAGCGGAGCGGAGCAGAGCGTCTCAGAGCAGAGCGGAGCATCTCAGAGCGGAGCGGAGCAGAGCGTCTCAGAGCGGAGCGTCTCAGAGCAGAGCGTCTCAGAGCGGAGCGGAGCAGAGCGTCTCAGAGCGGAGCATCTCAGAGCGGAGCGGAGCAGAGCGTCTCAGAGCGGAGCGGAGCAGAGCGGAGCATCTCAGAGCGGAGCGGAGCAGAGCGTCTCAGAGCAGAGCGTCTCAGAGCGGAGCGTCTCAGAGCGGAGCGGAGCAGAGCTTCTCAGAGTGGAGCAGAGCGTCTCAGAGCAGAGCGGAGCATCTCAGAGCGGAGCGGAGCAGAGCGTCTCAGAGCAGAGCGGAGCGTCTCAGAGCGGAGCGGAGCAGAGCGTCTCAGAGCAGAGCGGAGCATCTCAGAGCGGAGCGGAGCAGAGCGTCTCAGAGCGGAGCGGAGCAGAGCGTCTCAGAGCAGAGCGGAGCATCTCAGAGCGGAGCGGAGCAGAGCGTCTCAGAGCGGAGCGTCTCAGAGCAGAGCGTCTCAGAGCGGAGCGTCTCAGAGCGGAGCGGAGCAGAGCGTCTCAGAGCGGAGCGGAGCAGAGCGTCTCAGAGCAGAGCGGAGCATCTCAGAGCGGAGCGGAGCAGAGCGGAGCGGAGCAGAGCGTCTCAGAGCGGAGCGGAGCAGAGCGTCTCAGAGCAGAGCTTCTCAGAGCGGAGCGGAGCAGAGCGTCTCAGAGCAGAGCGGAGCATCTCAGAGCGGAGCGTCTCAGAGCGGAGCGGAGCAGAGCGTCTCAGAGCGGAGCGGAGCAGAGCGTCTCAGAGCGGAGCATCTCAGAGCGGAGCGGAGCGTCTCAGAGCGGAGCGTCTCAGAGCGGAGCGGAGCAGAGCGTCTCAGAGCAGAGCGTCTAGGAGCGGAGCGGAGCAGAGCGTCTCAGAGCAGAGCGGAGCATCTCAGAGCGGAGCGGAATATCTCAGAGCGGAGCAGAGCGGAGCATCTCAGAGCGGAGCGGAGCAGAGCGTCTCAGAGCAGAGCGGAGCATCTCAGAGTGGAGCGGAGCAGAGCGTCTCAGAGCAGAGCGGAGCGTCTCAGAGCGGAGCGGAGCAGAGCGTCTCAGAGCAGAGCGGAGCATCTCAGAGCGGAGCGGAGCAGAGCGTCTCAGAGCGGAGCGGAGCAGAGCGTCTCAGAGCGGAGCGGAGCGGAGCAGAGCGTCTCAGAGCGGAGCGGAGCGTCTCAGAGCGGAGCGGAGCGTCTCAGAGCGGAGCGTCTCAGAGCGGAGCGGAGCAGAGCGTCTCAGCGCGGAGCGGAGCAGAGCGTCTCAGAGCGGAGCGGAGCAGAGCGTCTCAGAGCAGAGCGGAGCATCTCAGAGCGTCTCAGATCAGAGCGTCTCAGAGCGGAGCGGAGCAGGGCGTCTCAGAGCAGAGCGGAGCATCTCAGAGCGGAGCGGAGCATCTCAGAGCGGAGCAGAGCGGAGCATCTCAGAGCGGAGCCGAGCAGAGCGTCTCAGAGCAGAGCGGAGCATCTCAGAGCGGAGCAGAGCGTCTCAGAGCAGAGCGGAGCGTCTCAGAGCGGAGCGGAGCAGAGCGTCTCAAAGCAGAGCGGACCATCTCAGAGCGGAGCGGAGCAGAGCGTCTCAGAGCGGAGCGTCTCAGAGCGGAGCGTCTCAGAGCGGAGCGGAGCAGAGCGTCTCAGAGCAGAGCGGAGCATCTCAGAGCGGAGCGGAGCAGAGCGTCTCAGAGCGGAGCGTCTCAGAGAAGAGCGTCTCAGAGCGGAGCGGAGCAGAGCGTCTCAGAGCGGAGCGGAGCAGAGCGGAGCATCTCAGAGCGGAGCGGAGCAGAGCGTCTCAGAGCAGAGCGTCTCAGAGCGGAGCGTCTCAGAGCGGAGCGGAGCAGAGCGGAGCGGAGCAGAGCGTCTCAGAGCGGAGCGGAGCAGAGCGTCTCAGAGCGGAGCGTCTCAGAGCGGAGCGTCTCAGAGCAGAGCGTCCCAGAGCAGAGCGTCTCAGAGCAGAGCGGAGCAGAGCGTCTCAGAGCGGAGCATCTCAGAGCGGAGCGGAGCAGAGCGTCTCAGAACGGAGCAGAGCGGAGCGTCTCAGAGCAGAGCGGAGCGGAGCGTCTCAGAGCGGAGCAGAGCGTCTCAGAGCGGAGCGTCTCAGAGCGGAGCGGAGCAGAGCGTCTCAGAGCAGAGCGGAGCATCTCAGAGCGGAGCGGAGCAGAGCGTCTCAGAGCGGAGCGGAGCAGAGCGTCTCAGAGCAGAGCGTCTCAGAGCAGAGCGTCTCAGAGCGGAGCGGAGCATCTCAGAGCGGAGCGGAACGTCTCAGAGCGGAGCAGAGCGGAGCATCTCAGAGCGTAGCGGAGCAGAGCGTCTCAGAGCAGAGCAGAGCATCTCAGAGCGGAGCGGAGCAGAGCGTCTCAGAGCGGAGCGGAGCAGAGCGTCTCAGAGCGGAGCGGAGCAGAGCGGAGCGGAGCAGAGCGTCTCAGAGCAGAGCGGAGCATCTCAGAGCGTCTCAGATCTGAGCGTCTCAGAGCGGAGCGGAGCAGGGCGTCTCAGAGCAGAGCGGAGCATCTCAGAGCGGAGCGGAGCATCTCAGAGCGGAGCAGAGCGGAGCATCTCAGAGCGGAGCCGAGCAGAGCGTCTCAGAGCAGAGCGGAGCATCTCAGAGCGGAGCGGAGCAGAGCGTCTCAGAGCAGAGAGGAGCGTCTCAGAGCGGAGCGGAGCAGAGCGTCTCAAAGCAGAGCGGAGCATCTCAGAGCGGAGCGGAGCAGAGCGTCTCAGAGCGGAGCGTCTCAGAGCGGAGCGGAGCAGAGCGTCTCAGAGCAGAGCGGAGCATCTCAGAGCGGAGCGGAGCAGAGCGTCTCAGAGCGGAGCGTCTCAGAGAAGAGCGTCTCAGAGCGGAGCGGAGCAGAGCGTCTCAGAGCGGAGCGGAGCAGAGCGGAGCATCTCAGAGCGGAGCGGAGCAGAGCGTCTCAGAGCAGAGCGTCTCAGAGCGGAGCGTCTCAGAGCGGAGCGGAGCAGAGCGTCTCAGAGCGGAGCGGAGCAGAGCGTCTCAGAGCGGAGCGTCTCAGAGCGGAGCGGAGCAGAGCGTCTCAGAGCAGAGCGGAGCATCTCAGAGCGGAGCGGAGCAGAGCGTCTCAGAGCGGAGCGGAGCAGAGCGTCTCAGAGCAGAGCGTCTCAGAGCAGAGCGTCTCAGAGCGGAGCGTCTCAGAGCAGAGCGGAGCATCTCAGAGCGGAGCGGAACGTCTCAGAGCGGAGCAGAGCGGAGCATCTCAGAGCGTAGCGGAGCAGAGCGTCTCAGAGCAGAGCGGAGCTTCTCAGAGCGGAGCGGAGCAGAGCGTCTCAGAGCGGAGCGGAGCAGAGCGTCTCAGAGCAGAGCGTCTCAGAGCGGAGCGGAGCAGAGCGTCTCAGAGCAGAGCGTCTCAGAGCGGAGCGGAGCAGAGCGTCTCAGAGCGGAGCATCTCAGAGCGGAGCGGAGCAGAGCGTCTCAGAGCGGAGCGTCTCAGAGCGGAGCATCTCAGAGCGGAGCGTCTCAGAGCGGAGCGTCTCAGAGCGGAGCGTCTCAGAGCGTCTCAGAGCAGAACGGAGCATCTCAGAGCGGAGCGGAGCGTCTCAGAGCGGAGCGGAGCGTCTCAGAGCGGAGCATCTCAGAGCGGAGCAGAGCGTCTCAGAGCAGAGCGGAGCATCTCAGAGCGGAGCGGAGCAGAGCGTCTCAGAGCGGAGCAGAGCGTCTCAGAGCGGAGCGGAGCGGAGCAGAGCGTCTCAGAGCAGAGCGGAGCGGAGCGTCTCAGAGCGGAGCGTCTCAGAGCGGAGCGGAGCAGAGCGTCTCAGAGCGGAGCGTCTCAGAGCGGAGCAGAGCGTCTCAGAGCAGAGCGGAGCATCTCAGAGCGGAGCGGAGCAGAGCGTCTCAGAGCGGAGCGGAGCAGAGCGTCTCAGAGCAGAGCGTCTCAGAGCGGAGCGTCTCAGAGCAGAGCGGAGCATCTCAGAGCGGAGCGGAGCGTCTCAGAGCAGAGCGGAGCATCTCAGAGCGGAGCGGAGCGTCTCAGAGCAGAGCAGTCTCAGAGCAGAGCGTCTCAGAGCAGGGCAGTCTCAGAGCAGAGCAGTCTCAGAGCAGAGCGTCTCAGAGCAGAGCGGAGCGTCTCAGAGCGGAGCGTCTCAGAGCGGAGCAGTCTCAGAGCAGAACGTCTCAGAGCAGAGCGTCTCAGAGCAGAGCAGTCTCAGAGCGGAGCGTCTCAGAGCGGAGCAGTCTCAGAGCAGAGCGTCTCAGAGCAGAGCAGTCTCAGAGCGGAGCGTCTCAGAGCGGAGCAGTCTCAGAGCAGAGCGTCTCAGAGCAGAGCAGTCTCAGAGCGGAGCGTCTCAGAGCGGAGCAGTCTCAGAGCAGAGCGGAGCGTCTCAGAGCGGAGCAGTCTCAGAGCGGAGCGTCTCAGAGCAGAGCGTCTCAGAGCAGAGCAGTCTCAGAGCGGAGCGTCTCAGAGCAGAGCGTCTCAGAGCAGAGCAGTCTCAGAGCGGAGCGTCTCAGAGCAGAGCGTCTCAGAGCAGAGCGGAGCGTCTCAGAGCGGAGCAGTCTCAGAGCAGAGCGGAGCGTCTCAGAGCGGAGCGGAGCAGAGCGTCTCAGAGCAGAGCGGAGCATCTCAGAGCGGAGCGGAGCAGAGCGTCTCAGAGCGGAGCGGAGGAGAGCGTCTCAGAGCAGAGCGTCTCAGAGCGGAGCAGAGCGTCTCAGAGCAGCGGAGCGTCTCAGAGCGGAGCAGAGCGGAGCATCTCAGAGCGGAGCGGAGCAGAGCGTCTCAGAGCAGAGCGGAGCGTCTCAGAGCGGAGCAGAGCGTCTCAGAGCGGAGCATCTCAGAGCGGAGCGGAGCAGAGCGTCTCAGAGCGGAGCGGAGCAGAGCGTCTCAGAGCGGAGCGGAGCGTCTCAGAGCGGAGCGTCTCAGAGCGGAGCGGAGCATCTCAGAGCGGAGCGGAGCAGAGCGTCTCAGAGCAGAGCGGAGCATCTCAGAGCGGAGCGGAGCAGAGCGTCTCAGAGCAGAGCGGAGCGTCTCAGAGCGGAGCGGAGCAGAGCGTCTCAGAGCAGAGCGGAGCATCTCAGAGCGGAGCGGAGCAGAGCATCTCAGAGCGGAGCGGAGCGGAGCGGAGCGGAGCGGAGCGGAGCGGAGCGGAGCAGAGCGTCTCAGAGCGGAGCATCTCAGAGCGGAGCGGACTAGAGCGTCTCAGAGTGGAGCGGAGCAGAGCGGAGCGTCTCAGAGCGGAGCATCTCAGAGCGGAGCGGAGCAGAGCATCTCAGAGCGGAGCGGAGCAGAGCGTCTCAGAGCAGAGCGTCTCAGAGCGGAGCGTCTCAGAGCGGAGCGTCTCAGAGCGGAGCAGAGCGTCTCAGAGCGGAGCGGAGCAGAGCGTCTCAGAGCAGAGCGGAGCATCTCAAAGCGGAGCGGAGCAGAGCGGAGCGGAGCAGAGCGTCTCAGAGCAGAGCTTCTCAGAGCGGAGCGGAGCAGAGCGTCTCAGAGCAGAGCGGAGCATCTCAGAGCGGAGCGGAGCAGAGCGTCTCAGAGCAGAGCGGAGCGTCTCAGAGCGGAGCGGAGCAGAGCGTCTCAGAGCAGAGCGGAGCATCTCAGAGCGGAGCGGAGCAGAGCGTCTCAGAGCGGAGCGGAGCAGAGCGTCTCAGAGCAGAGCGTCTCAGAGCGGAGCGGAGCATCTCAGAGCGGAGCAGAGCGGAGCATCTCAGAGCGGAGCAGAGCAGAGCGTCTCAGAGCAGAGCGGAGCATCTCAGAGCGGAGCGGAGCATCTCAGAGCGGAGCAGAGCGGAGCATCTCAGAGCGGAGCGGAGCAGAGCGTCTCAGAGCAGAGCGGAGCATCTCAGAGCGGAGCGGAGCAGAGCGTCTCAGAGCAGAGCGGAGCGTCTCAGAGCGGAGCGGAGCAGAGCGTCTCAGAGCAGAGCGGAGCATCTCAGAGCGGAGCGGAGCAGAGCGTCTCAGAGCGGAGCGTCTCAGAGCAGAGCGTCTCAGAGCGGAGCGGAGCAGAGCGTCTCAGAGCGGAGCATCTCAGAGCGGAGCGGAGCAGAGCGTCTCAGAGCGGAGCGGAGCAGAGCGGAGCATCTCAGAGCGGAGCGGAGCAGAGCGTCTCAGAGCAGAGCGTCTCAGAGCGGAGCGTCTCAGAGCGGAGCGGAGCAGAGCGTCTCAGAGCGGAGCGTCTCAGAGCGGAGCAGAGCGTCTCAGAGCGGAGCGGAGCAGAGCGTCTCAGAGCAGAGCGGAGCATCTCAGAGCGGAGCGGAGCAGAGCGTCTCAGAGCGGAGCGGAGCAGAGCGTCTCAGAGCAGAGCTTCTCAGAGTGGAGCAGAGCGTCTCAGAGCAGAGCGGAGCATCTCAGAGCGGAGCGGAGCAGAGCGTCTCAGAGCAGAGCGGAGCGTCTCAGAGCGGAGCGGAGCAGAGCGTCTCAGAGCAGAGCGGAGCATCTCAGAGCGGAGCGGAGCAGAGCGTCTCAGAAAGGAGCGGAGCAGAGCGTCTCAGAGCAGAGCGGAGCATCTCAGAGCGGAGCGGAGCAGAGCGTCTCAGAGCGGAGCGTCTCAGTGCAGAGCGTCTCAGAGCGGAGCGTCTCAGAGCGGAGCGGAGCAGAGCGTCTCAGAGCGGAGCGGAGCAGAGCGTCTCAGAGCAGAGCGGAGCATCTCAGAGCGGAGCGGAGCAGAGCGGAGCGGAGCAGAGCGTCTCAGAGCGGAGCGGAGCAGAGCGTCTCAGAGCAGAGCTTCTCAGAGCGGAGCGGAGCAGAGCGTCTCAGAGCAGAGCGGAGCATCTCAGAGCGGAGCGTCTCAGAGCGGAGCGGAGCAGAGCGTCTCAGAGCGGAGCGGAGCAGAGCGTCTCAGAGCGGAGCGGAGCAGAGCGTCTCAGAGCGGAGCATCTCAGAGCGGAGCGGAGCGTCTCAGAGCGGAGCGTCTCAGAGCGGAGCGGAGCAGAGCGTCTCAGAGCAGAGCGTCTAGGAGCGGAGCGGAGCAGAGCGTCTCAGAGCAGAGCGGAGCATCTCAGAGCGGAGCGGAATATCTCAGAGCGGAGCATCTCAGAGCGGAGCGGAGCAGAGCGTCTCAGAGCAGAGCGGAGCATCTCAGAGTGGAGCGGAGCAGAGCGTCTCAGAGCAGAGCGGAGCGTCTCAGAGCGGAGCGGAGCAGAGCGTCTCAGAGCAGAGCGGAGCATCTCAGAGCGGAGCGGAGCAGAGCGTCTCAGAGCGGAGCGGAGCAGAGCGTCTCAGAGCGGAGCGGAGCGGAGCAGAGCGTCTCAGAGCGGAGCGGAGCGTCTCAGAGCGGAGCGGAGCGTCTCAGAGCGGAGCGTCTCAGAGCGGAGCGGAGCAGAGCGTCTCAGAGCGGAGCGGAGCAGAGCATCTCAGAGCGGAGCGGAGCAGAGCGTCTCAGAGCAGAGCGGAGCATCTCAGAGCGTCTCAGATCAGAGCGTCTCAGAGCGGAGCGGAGCAGGGCGTCTCAGAGCAGAGCGGAGCATCTCAGAGCGGAGCGGAGCATCTCAGAGCGGAGCAGAGCGGAGCATCTCAGAGCGGAGCCGAGCAGAGCGTCTCAGAGCAGAGCGGAGCATCTCAGAGCGGAGCAGAGCGTCTCAGAGCAGAGCGGAGCGTCTCAGAGCGGAGCGGAGCAGAGCGTCTCAAAGCAGAGCGGACCATCTCAGAGCGGAGCGGAGCAGAGCGTCTCAGAGCGGAGCGTCTCAGAGCGGAGCGTCTCAGAGCGGAGCGGAGCAGAGCGTCTCAGAGCAGAGCGGAGCATCTCAGAGCGGAGCGGAGCAGAGCGTCTCAGAGCGGAGCGTCTCAGAGAAGAGCGTCTCAGAGCGGAGCGGAGCAGAGCGTCTCAGAGCGGAGCGGAGCAGAGCGGAGCATCTCAGAGCGGAGCGGAGCAGAGCGTCTCAGAGCAGAGCGTCTCAGAGCGGAGCGTCTCAGAGCGGAGCGTCTCAGAGCAGAGCGTCCCAGAGCAGAGCGTCTCAGAGCAGAGCGGAGCAGAGCGTCTCAGAGCGGAGCATCTCAGAGCGGAGCGGAGCAGAGCGTCTCAGAACGGAGCAGAGCGGAGCGTCTCAGAGCAGAGCGGAGCGGAGCGTCTCAGAGCGGAGCAGAGCGTCTCAGAGCGGAGCGTCTCAGAGCGGAGCGGAGCAGAGCGTCTCAGAGCAGAGCGGAGCATCTCAGAGCGGAGCGGAGCAGAGCGTCTCAGAGCGGAGCGGAGCAGAGCGTCTCAGAGCAGAGCGTCTCAGAGCAGAGCGTCTCAGAGCGGAGCGGAGCATCTCAGAGCGGAGCGGAACGTCTCAGAGCGGAGCAGAGCGGAGCATCTCAGAGCGTAGCGGAGCAGAGCGTCTCAGAGCAGAGCAGAGCATCTCAGAGCGGAGCGGAGCAGAGCGTCTCAGAGCGGAGCGGAGCAGAGCGTCTCAGAGCGGAGCGGAGCAGAGCGGAGCGGAGCAGAGCGTCTCAGAGCAGAGCGGAGCATCTCAGAGCGTCTCAGATCTGAGCGTCTCAGAGCGGAGCGGAGCAGGGCGTCTCAGAGCAGAGCGGAGCATCTCAGAGCGGAGCGGAGCATCTCAGAGCGGAGCAGAGCGGAGCATCTCAGAGCGGAGCCGAGCAGAGCGTCTCAGAGCAGAGCGGAGCATCTCAGAGCGGAGCGGAGCAGAGCGTCTCAGAGCAGAGAGGAGCGTCTCAGAGCGGAGCGGAGCATCTCAGAGCGGAGCAGAGCGGAGCATCTCAGAGCGGAGCCGAGCAGAGCGTCTCAAAGCAGAGCGGAGCATCTCAGAGCGGAGCGGAGCAGAGCGTCTCAGAGCGGAGCGTCTCAGAGCGGAGCGGAGCAGAGCGTCTCAGAGCAGAGCGGAGCATCTCAGAGCGGAGCGGAGCAGAGCGTCTCAGAGCGGAGCGTCTCAGAGAAGAGCGTCTCAGAGCGGAGCGGAGCAGAGCGTCTCAGAGCGGAGCGGAGCAGAGCGGAGCATCTCAGAGCGGAGCGGAGCAGAGCGTCTCAGAGCGGAGCGGAGCAGAGCGTCTCAGAGCGGAGCGTCTCAGAGCGGAGCGGAGCAGAGCGTCTCAGAGCAGAGCGGAGCATCTCAGAGCGGAGCGGAGCAGAGCGTCTCAGAGCGGAGCGGAGCAGAGCGTCTCAGAGCGGAGCGGAGCAGAGCGTCTCAGAGCAGAGCGTCTCAGAGCAGAGCGTCTCAGAGCGGAGCGGAGCAGAGCGTCTCAGAGCAGAGCGGAGCATCTCAGAGCGGAGCGGAACGTCTCAGAGCGGAGCAGAGCGGAGCATCTCAGAGCGTAGCGGAGCAGAGCGTCTCAGAGCAGAGCGGAGCTTCTCAGAGCGGAGCGGAGCAGAGCGTCTCAGAGCGGAGCGGAGCAGAGCGTCTCAGAGCAGAGCGTCTCAGAGCGGAGCGGAGCAGAGCGTCTCAGAGCAGAGCGTCTCAGAGCGGAGCGGAGCAGAGCGTCTCAGAGCGGAGCATCTCAGAGCGGAGCGGAGCAGAGCGTCTCAGAGCGTCTCAGAGCGGAGCGTCTCAGAGCGGAGCATCTCAGAGCGGAGCGTCTCAGAGCGGAGCGTCTCAGAGCGGAGCGGAGCGTCTCAGAGCGGAGCGGAGCGTCTCAGAGCGGAGCATCTCAGAGCGGAGCAGAGCGTCTCAGAGCAGAGCGGAGCATCTCAGAGCGGAGCGGAGCAGAGCGTCTCAGAGCGGAGCAGAGCGTCTCAGAGCGGAGCGGAGCGGAGCAGAGCGTCTCAGAGCAGAGCGGAGCGGAGCGTCTCAGAGCGGAGCGTCTCAGAGCGGAGCGGAGCAGAGCGTCTCAGAGCGGAGCGTCTCAGAGCGGAGCAGAGCGTCTCAGAGCAGAGCGGAGCATCTCAGAGCGGAGCGGAGCAGAGCGTCTCAGAGCGGAGCGGAGCAGAGCGTCTCAGAGCAGAGCGTCTCAGAGCGGAGCGTCTCAGAGCAGAGCGGAGCATCTCAGAGCGGAGCGGAGCGTCTCAGAGCAGAGCGGAGCATCTCAGAGCGGAGCGGAGCGTCTCAGAGCAGAGCAGTCTCAGAGCAGAGCGTCTCAGAGCAGGGCAGTCTCAGAGCAGAGCAGTCTCAGAGCAGAGCGTCTCAGAGCAGAGCGGAGCGTCTCAGAGCGGAGCGTCTCAGAGCGGAGCAGTCTCAGAGCAGAACGTCTCAGAGCAGAGCGTCTCAGAGCAGAGCAGTCTCAGAGCGGAGCGTCTCAGAGCGGAGCAGTCTCAGAGCAGAGCGTCTCAGAGCAGAGCAGTCTCAGAGCGGAGCGTCTCAGAGCGGAGCAGTCTCAGAGCAGAGCGTCTCAGAGCAGAGCAGTCTCAGAGCGGAGCGTCTCAGAGCGGAGCAGTCTCAGAGCAGAGCGGAGCGTCTCAGAGCGGAGCAGTCTCAGAGCGGAGCGTCTCAGAGCAGAGCGTCTCAGAGCAGAGCAGTCTCAGAGCGGAGCGTCTCAGAGCAGAGCGTCTCAGAGCAGAGCAGTCTCAGAGCGGAGCGTCTCAGAGCAGAGCGTCTCAGAGCAGAGCGGAGCGTCTCAGAGCGGAGCAGTCTCAGAGCAGAGCGGAGCGTCTCAGAGCGGAGCGGAGCAGAGCGTCTCAGAGCAGAGCGGAGCATCTCAGAGCGGAGCGGAGCAGAGCGTCTCAGAGCGGAGTGGAGCAGAGCGTCTCAGAGCGGAGCGTCTCAGAGCGGAGCATCTCAGAGCGGAGCGGAGCAGAGCGTCTCAGAGCAGAGCGTCTCAGAGCGGAGCGTCTCAGAGCGGAGCGGAGCGGAGCGGAGCGGAGCAGAGCGTCTCAGAGCGGAGCGGAGCAGAGCGGAGCGGAGCAGAGCGTCTCAGAGCAGAGCGGAGCGTCTCAGAGCGGAGCGGAGCAGAGCGTCTCAGAGCAAAGCAGAGCATCTCAGAGCGGAGCGGAGCAGAGCGTCTCAGAGCGGAGCGGAGCAGAGCGTCTCAGAGCGGAGCGTCTCAGAGCAGAGCGTCTCAGAGCAGAGCGTCTCAGAGCGGAGCGTCTCAGAGCGGAGCGGAGCAGAGCGGAGCGTCTCAGAGCAGAGCGTCTCAGAGCGGAGCGGAGCAGAGCGTCTCAGAGCGGAGCATCTCAGAGCGTCTCAGAGCAGAGCGGAGCATCTCAGAGCGGAGCGGAGCAGAGCGTCTCAGAGCGGAGCGGACTAGAGCGTCTCAGAGCGGAGCGGAGCGTCTCAGAGCGGAGCGTCTCAGAGCGGAGCGGAGCAGAGCGGAGCGGAGCAGAGCGTCTCAGAGCAGAGCGGAGCGTCTCAGAGCGGAGCGGAGCAGAGCGTCTCAGAGCAGAGCGGAGCATCTCAGAGCGGAGCGGAGCAGAGCGTCTCAGAGCGGAGCGGAGGAGAGCGTCTCAGAGCAGAGCGTCTCAGAGCGGAGCAGAGCGTCTCAGAGCAGCGGAGCGTCTCAGAGCGGAGCAGAGCGGAGCATCTCAGAGCGGAGCGGAGCAGAGCGTCTCAGAGCAGAGCGGAGCGTCTCAGAGCGGAGCAGAGCGTCTCAGAGCGGAGCATCTCAGAGCGGAGCGGAGCAGAGCGTCTCAGAGCGGAGCGGAGCAGAGCGTCTCAGAGCGGAGCGGAGCGTCTCAGAGCGGAGCGTCTCAGAGCGGAGCGGAGCATCTCAGAGCGGAGCGGAGCAGAGCGTCTCAGAGCAGAGCGGAGCATCTCAGAGCGGAGCGGAGCAGAGCGTCTCAGAGCAGAGCGGAGCGTCTCAGAGCGGAGCGTCTCAGAGCGGAGCGAAGCAGAGCGTCTCAGAGCAGAGCGGAGCATCTCAGAGCGGAGCGGAGCGGAGCAGAGCGTCTCAGAGCGGAGCATCTCAGAGCGGAGCGGAGCAGAGCGTCTCAGAGTGGAGCGGAGCAGAGCGGAGCATCTCAGAGCGGAGCGGAGCAGAGCGTCTCAGAGCAGAGCGTCTCAGAGCGGAGCGTCTCAGAGCGGAGCGGAGCAGAGCGTCTCAGAGCGGAGCGTCTCAGAGCGGAGCAGAGCGTCTCAGAGCGGAGCGGAGCAGAGCGTCTCAGAGCAGAGCGGAGCATCTCAGAGCGGAGCGGAGCAGAGCGTCTCAGAGCGGAGCGGAGCAGAGCGTCTCAGAGCAGAGCTTCTCAGAGCGGAGCGGAGCAGAGCGTCTCAGAGCAGAGCGTCTCAGAGCGGAGCGTCTCAGAGCGGAGCGGAGCAGAGCGTCTCAGAGCGGAGCGTCTCAGAGCGGAGCAGAGCGTCTCAGAGCGGAGCGGAGCAGAGCGTCTCAGAGCAGAGCGGAGCATCTCAGAGCGGAGCGGAGCAGAGCGTCTCAGAGCGGAGCGGAGCAGAGCGTCTCAGAGCAGAGCTTCTCAGAGCGGAGCGGAGCAGAGCGTCTCAGAGCAGAGCGGAGCATCTCAGAGCGGAGCGGAGCAGAGCGTCTCAGAGCAGAGCGGAGCGTCTCAGAGCGGAGCGGAGCAGAGCGTCTCAGAGCAGAGCGGAGCGTCTCAGAGCGGAGCAGAGCGTCTCAGAGCGGAGCATCTCAGAGCAGAGCGGAGCAGAGCGTCTCAGAGCGGAGCGGAGCAGAGCGTCTCAGAGCGGAGCGGAGCGTCTCAGAGCGGAGCGTCTCAGAGCGGAGCGGAGCATCTCAGAGCGGAGCGGAGCAGAGCGTCTCAGAGCAGAGCGGAGCATCTCAGAGCGGAGCGGAGCAGAGCGTCTCAGAGCAGAGCGGAGCGTCTCAGAGCGGAGCGGAGCAGAGCGTCTCAGAGCAGAGCGGAGCATCTCAGAGCGGAGCGGAGCGGAGCAGAGCGTCTCAGAGCGGAGCATCTCAGAGCGGAGCGGAGCAGAGCGTCTCAGAGTGGAGCGGAGCAGAGCGGAGCATCTCAGAGCGGAGCGGAGCAGAGCGTCTCAGAGCAGAGCGTCTCAGAGCGGAGCGTCTCAGAGCGGAGCGGAGCAGAGCGTCTCAGAGCGGAGCGTCTCAGAGCGGAGCAGAGCGTCTCAGAGCGGAGCGGAGCAGAGCGTCTCAGAGCAGAGCGGAGCATCTCAGAGCGGAGCGGAGCAGAGCGTCTCAGAGCGGAGCGGAGCAGAGCGTCTCAGAGCAGAGCTTCTCAGAGCGGAGCGGAGCAGAGCGTCTCAGAGCAGAGCGGAGCATCTCAGAGCGGAGCGGAGCAGAGCGTCTCAGAGCAGAGCGGAGCGTCTCAGAGCGGAGCGGAGCAGAGCGTCTCAGAGCAGAGCGGAGCATCTCAGAGCGGAGCGGAGCAGAGCGTCTCAGAGCGGAGCGGAGCAGAGCGTCTCAGAGCGGAGCGGAGCATCTCAGAGCGGAGCAGAGCGGAGCATCTCAGAGCGGAGCGGAGCATCTCAGAGCGGAGCAGAGCGGAGCAGAGCGGAGCATCTCAGAGCGGAGCGGAGCAGAGCGTCTCAGAGCAGAGCGGAGCATCTCAGAGCGGAGCAGAGCGTCTCAGAGCAGAGCGGAGCGTCTCAGAGCGGAGCGGAGCAGAGCGTCTCAGAGCAGAGCGGAGCATCTCAGAGCGGAGCGGAGCAGAGCGTCTCAGAGCGGAGCGTCTCAGAGCAGAGCGTCTCAGAGCGGAGCGGAGCAGAGCGTCTCAGAGCGGAGCATCTCAGAGCGGAGCGGAGCAGAGCGTCTCAGAGCGGAGCGGAGCAGAGCGGAGCATCTCAGAGCGGAGCGGAGCAGAGCGTCTCAGAGCAGAGCGTCTCAGAGCGGAGCGTCTCAGAGCGGAGCGGAGCAGAGCGTCTCAGAGCGGAGCGTCTCAGAGCGGAGCAGAGCGTCTCAGAGCGGAGCGGAGCAGAGCGTCTCAGAGCAGAGCGGAGCATCTCAGAGCGGAGCGGAGCATAGCGTCTCAGAGCGGAGCGGAGCAGAGCGTCTCAGAGCAGAGCTTCTCAGAGCAGAGCGTCTCAGAGCGGAGCGTCTCAGAGCGGAGCGGAGCAGAGCGTCTCAGAGCGGAGCGTCTCAGAGCGGAGCAGAGCGTCTCAGAGCGGAGCGGAGCAGAGCGTCTCAGAGCAGAGCGGAGCATCTCAGAGCGGAGCGGAGCAGAGCGTCTCAGAGCGGAGCGGAGCAGAGCGTCTCAGAGCAGAGCTTCTCAGAGCGGAGCGGAGCAGAGCGTCTCAGAGCAGAGCGGAGCATCTCAGAGCGGAGCGGAGCAGAGCGTCTCAGAGCAGAGCGGAGCGTCTCAGAGCGGAGCGGAGCAGAGCGTCTCAGAGCAGAGCGGAGCATCTCAGAGCGGAGCGGAGCAGAGCGTCTCAGAGCGGAGCGGAGCAGAGCGTCTCAGAGCAGAGCGTCTCAGAGCGGAGCGGAGCATCTCAGAGCGGAGCAGAGCGGAGCATCTCAGAGCGGAGCGGAGCATCTCAGAGCGGAGCAGAGCGGAGCATCTCAGAGCGGAGCGGAGCAGAGCGTCTCAGAGCAGAGCGGAGCATCTCAGAGCGGAGCAGAGCGTCTCAGAGCAGAGCGGAGCGTCTCAGAGCGGAGCGGAGCAGAGCGTCTCAGAGCAGAGCGGAGCATCTCAGAGCGGAGCGGAGCAGAGCGTCTCAGAGCGGAGCGTCTCAGAGCAGAGCGTCTCAGAGCGGAGCGGAGCAGAGCGTCTCAGAGCAGAGCGGAGCATCTCAGAGCGGAGCGGAGCAGAGCGTCTCAGAGCGGAGCGTCTCAGAGCAGAGCGTCTCAGAGCGGAGCGGAGCAGAGCGTCTCAGAGCGGAGCATCTCAGAGCGGAGCGGAGCAGAGCGTCTCAGAGCGGAGCGGAGCAGAGCGGAGCATCTCAGAGCGGAGCGGAGCAGAGCGTCTCAGAGCAGAGCGTCTCAGAGCGGAGCGTCTCAGAGCGGAGCGGAGCAGAGCGTCTCAGAGCGGAGCGTCTCAGAGCGGAGCAGAGCGTCTCAGAGCGGAGCGGAGCAGAGCGTCTCAGAGCAGAGCGGAGCATCTCAGAGCGGAGCGGAGCATAGCGTCTCAGAGCGGAGCGGAGCAGAGCGTCTCAGAGCAGAGCTTCTCAGAGCAGAGCGTCTCAGAGCGGAACGTCTCAGAGCGGAGCGGAGCAGAGCGTCTCAGAGCGGAGCGTCTCAGAGCGGAGCAGAGCGTCTCAGAGCGGAGCGGAGCAGAGCGTCTCAGAGCAGAGCGGAGCATCTCAGAGCGGAGCGGAGCAGAGCGTCTCAGAGCGGAGCGGAGCAGAGCGTCTCAGAGCAGAGCTTCTCAGAGCGGAGCGTCTCAGAGCAGAGCGGAGCATCTCAGAGCGGAGCGGAGCAGAGCGTCTCAGAGCAGAGCGGAGCGTCTCAGAGCGGAGCGGAGCAGAGCGTCTCAGAGCAGAGCGGAGCATCTCAGAGCGGAGCGGAGCAGAGCGTCTCAGAGCGGAGCGGAGCAGAGCGTCTCAGAGCAGAGCGTCTCAGAGCGGAGCGGAGCATCTCAGAGCGGAGCAGAGCGGAGCATCTCAGAGCGGAGCGGAGCATCTCAGAGCGGAGCAGAGCGGAGCATCTCAGAGCAGAGCGGAGCAGAGCGTCTCAGAGCAGAGCGGAGCATCTCAGAGCGGAGCAGAGCGTCTCAGAGCAGAGCGGAGCGTCTCAGAGCGGAGCGGAGCAGAGCGTCTCAGAGCAGAGCGGAGCATCTCAGAGCGGAGCGGAGCAGAGCGTCTCAGAGCGGAGCGTCTCAGAGCAGAGCGTCTCAGAGCGGAGCGGAGCAGAGCGTCTCAGAGCGGAGCATCTCAGAGCGGAGCGGAGCAGAGCGTCTCAGAGCGGAGCGGAGCAGAGCGGAGCATCTCAGAGCGGAGCGGAGCAGAGCGTCTCAGAGCAGAGCGTCTCAGAGCGGAGCGTCTCAGAGCGGAGCGGAGCAGAGCGTCTCAGAGCGGAGCGTCTCAGAGCGGAGCAGAGCGTCTCAGAGCGGAGCGGAGCAGAGCGTCTCAGAGCAGAGCGGAGCATCTCAGAGCGGAGCGGAGCAGAGCGTCTCAGAGCGGAGCGGAGCAGAGCGTCTCAGAGCAGAGCTTCTCAGAGCGGAGCAGAGCGTCTCAGAGCAGAGCGGAGCATCTCAGAGCGGAGCGGAGCAGAGCGTCTCAGAGCAGAGCGGAGCGTCTCAGAGCGGAGCGGAGCAGAGCGTCTCAGAGCAGAGCGGAGCATCTCAGAGCGGAGCGGAGCAGAGCGTCTCAGAGCGGAGCGGAGCAGAGCGTCTCAGAGCAGAGCGGAGCATCTCAGAGCGGAGCGGAGCAGAGCGTCTCAGAGCGGAGCGTCTCAGAGCAGAGCGTCTCAGAGCGGAGCGGAGCAGAGCGTCTCAGAGCGGAGCATCTCAGAGCGGAGCGGAGCAGAGCGTCTCAGAGCGGAACGGAGCAGAGCGGAGCATCTCAGAGCGGAGCGGAGCAGAGCGTCTCAGAGCAGAGCGTCTCAGAGCGGAGCGTCTCAGAGCGGAGCAGAGCGTCTCGGAGCGGAGCGGAGCAGAGCAGAGCGTCTCAGAGCGGAGCGGAGCAGAGCGTCTCAGAGCAGAGCGGAGCATCTCAGAGCGGAGCGGAGCAGAGCGGAGCGGAGCAGAGCGTCTCAGAGCGGAGCGGAGCAGAGCGTCTCAGAGCAGAGCTTCTCAGAGCGGAGCGGAGCAGAGCGTCTCAGAGCAGAGCGGAGCATCTCAGAGCGGAGCATCTCAGAGCGGAGCGTCTCAGAGCGGAGCGGAGCAGAGCGTCTCAGAGCGGAGCGGAGCAGAGCGTCTCAGAGCGGAGCATCTCAGAGCGGAGCGGAGCGTCTCAGAGCGGAGCGTCTCAGAGCGGAGCGGAGCAGAGCGTCTCAGAGCAGAGCGGAGCATCTCAGAGCGGAGCGGAGCGGAGCGGAGCGTCTCAGAGCGGAGCGGAGCAGAGCGTCTCAGAGCGGAGCGGAGCAGAGCGGAGCAGAGCGGAGCGGAGCAGAGCGGAGCAGAGCGGAGCAGAGCGTCTCAGAGCGGAGCGGAGCGTCTCAGAGCGGAGCGGAGCGTCTCAGAGCGGAGCGGAGCGTCTCAGAGCGGAGCGTCTCAGAGCGGAGCGGAGCAGAGCGGAGCATCTCAGAGCGGAGCGGAGCAGAGCGTCTCAGAGCAGAGCGTCTCAGAGCGGAGCGTCTCAGAGCGGAGCGGAGCAGAGCGTCTCAGAGCGGAGCGGAGCAGAGCGTCTCAGAGCGGAGCGTCTCAGAGCGGAGCGTCTCAGAGCAGAGCGTCTCAGAGCAGAGCGTCTCAGAGCAGAGCGGAGCAGAGCGTCTCAGAGCGGAGCATCTCAGAGCGGAGCGGAGCAGAGCGTCTCAGACCGGAGCAGAGCGGAGCATCTCAGAGCGGAGCGGAGCGGAGCGTCTCAGAGCAGAGCGGAGCGGAGCGTCTCAGAGCGGAGCAGAGCGTCTCAGAGCGGAGCGTCTCAGAGCGGAGCGGAGCAGAGCGTCTCAGAGCAGAGCGGAGCATCTCAGAGCGGAGCGGAGCAGAGCGGAGCAGAGCGGAGCGGAGCATCTCAGAGCGGAGCGGAACGTCTCAGAGCGGAGCAGAGCGGAGCATCTCAGAGCGTAGCGGAGCAGAGCGTCTCAGAGCAGAGCGTCTCAGAGCGGAGCGGAGCATCTCAGAGCGTCTCAGAGCAGAGCGTCTCAGAGCAGAGCGTCTCAGAGCGGAGCGGAGCATCTCAGAGCGGAGCGGAACGTCTCAGAGCGGAGCAGAGCGGAGCATCTCAGAGCGTAGCGGAGCAGAGCGTCTCAGAGCAGAGCGGAGCATCTCAGAGCGGAGCGGAGCAGAGCGTCTCAGAGCGGAGCGGAGCAGAGCGTCTCAGAGCGGAGCGGAGCAGAGCGTCTCAGAGCAGAGCGGAGCATCTCAGAGCGTCTCAGATCAGAGCGTCTCAGAGCGGAGCGGAGCAGGGCGTCTCAGAGCAGAGCGGAGCATCTCAGAGCGGAGCAGAGCGGAGCATCTCAGAGCGTAGCGGAGCAGAGCGTCTCAGAGCAGAGCGGAGCATCTCAGAGCGGAGCGGAGCAGAGCGTCTCAGAGCGGAGCGGAGCAGAGCGTCTCAGAGCAGAGCGGAGCGTCTCAGAGCGGAGCGGAGCAGAGCGTCTCAGAGCAGAGCGTCTCAGAGCGGAGCGGAGCAGAGCGTCTCAGAGCGGAGCATCTCAGAGCGGAGCGGAGCAGAGCGTCTCAGAGCGTCTCAGAGCGGAGCGTCTCAGAGCGGAGCATCTCAGAGCGGAGCGGAGCGTCTCAGAGCGGAGCGTCTCAGAGCGGAGGGTCTCAGAGCGTCTCAGAGCAGAACGGAGCATCTCAGAGCGGAGCGGAGCGGAGCGGAGCGGAGCGGAGCGTCTCAGAGCGGAGCATCTCAGAGCGGAGCAGAGCGTCTCAGAGCAGAGCGGAGCATCTCAGAGCGGAGCGGAGCAGAGCGTCTCAGAGCGGAGCAGAGCGTCTCAGAGCGGAGCAGAGCGTCTCAGAGCGGAGCGGAGCGGAGCAGAGCGTCTCAGAGCAGAGCGGAGCGGAGCGTCTCAGAGCGGAGCGTCTCAGAGCGGAGCGGAGCAGAGCGTCTCAGAGCGGAGCGTCTCAGAGCGGAGCAGAGCGTCTCAGAGCAGAGCGGAGCATCTCAGAGCGGAGCGGAGCAGAGCGTCTCAGAGCGGAGCGGAGCAGAGCGTCTCAGAGCAGAGCGTCTCAGAGCGGAGCGTCTCAGAGCAGAGCGGAGCATCTCAGAGCGGAGCGGAGCGTCTCAGAGCAGAGCGGAGCATCTCAGAGCGGAGCGGAGCGTCTCAGAGCAGAGCAGTCTCAGAGCAGAGCGTCTCAGAGCAGGGCAGTCTCAGAGCAGAGCAGTCTCAGAGCAGAGCGTCTCAGAGCAGAGCGGAGCGTCTCAGAGCGGAGCGTCTCAGAGCGGAGCGTCTCAGAGCGGAGCAGTCTCAGAGCAGAACGTCTCAGAGCAGAGCGTCTCAGAGCAGAGCAGTCTCAGAGCGGAGCGTCTCAGAGCGGAGCAGTCTCAGAGCAGAGCGTCTCAGAGCAGAGCAGTCTCAGAGCGGAGCGTCTCAGAGCGGAGCAGTCTCAGAGCAGAGCGTCTCAGAGCAGAGCAGTCTCAGAGCAGAGCGTCTCAGAGCGGAGCGTCTCAGAGCAGAGCGTCTCAGAGCAGAGCAGTCTCAGAGCGGAGCGTCTCAGAGCGGAGCAGTCTCAGAGCAGAGCGGAGCGTCTCAGAGCGGAGCAGTCTCAGAGCGGAGCGTCTCAGAGCAGAGCGTCTCAGAGCAGAGCAGTCTCAGAGCGGAGCGTCTCAGAGCAGAGCGTCTCAGAGCAGAGCAGTCTCAGAGCGGAGCGTCTCAGAGCAGAGCGTCTCAGAGCAGAGCGGAGCGTCTCAGAGCGGAGCAGTCTCAGAGCAGAGCGGAGCGTCTCAGAGCGGAGCGTCTCAGAGCGGAGCGTCTCAGAGCGGAGCAGTCTCAGAGCAGAGCGGAGCGTCTCAGAGCGGAGCGTCTCAGAGCGGAGCAGTCTCAGAGCAGAGCGTCTCAGAGCAGAGCAGTCTCAGAGCAGAGCGGAGCGTCTCAGAGCGGAGCAGTCTCAGAGCAGAGCGGAGCGTCTCAGAGCGGAGCAGTCTCAGAGCGGAGCGTCTCAGAGCAGAGCGTCTCAGAGCAGAGCGTCTCAGATTAGAGCAGTCTCAGAGCGGAGCGTCTCAGAGCAGAGCGGAGCGTCTCAGAGCGGAGCAGTCTCAGAGCGGAGCGTCTCAGAGCAGAGCGTCTCAGAGCAGAGCAGTCTCAGAGCGGAGCGTCTCAGAGCAGAGCAGTCTCAGAGCAGAGCGGAGCGTCTCAGAGCGGAGCAGTCTCAGAGCAGAGCGGAGCGTCTCAGAGCGGAGCAGTCTCAGAGCAGAGCGGAGCGTCTCAGAGCGGAGCAGTCTCAGAGCAGAGCGTCTCAGAGCGGAGCAGTCTCAGAGCAGAGCGGAGCGTCTCAGAGCGGAGCAGAGCGTCTCAGAGCAGAGCGGAGCATCTCAGAGCGGAGCGGAGCAGAGCGTCTCAGAGCGGAGCGGAGGAGAGCGTCTCAGAGCAGAGCGTCTCAGAGCGGAGCAGAGCGTCTCAGAGCAGCGGAGCGTCTCAGAGCGGAGCAGAGCGGAGCATCTCAGAGCGGAGCGGAGCAGAGCGTCTCAGAGCAGAGCGGAGCGTCTCAGAGCGGAGCAGAGCGTCTCAGAGCGGAGCATCTCAGAGCGGAGCGGAGCAGAGCGTCTCAGAGCGGAGCGGAGCAGAGCGTCTCAGAGCGGAGCGGAGCGTCTCAGAGCGGAGCGTCTCAGAGCGGAGCGGAGCATCTCAGAGCGGAGCGGAGCAGAGCGTCTCAGAGCAGAGCGGAGCATCTCAGAGCGGAGCGGAGCAGAGCGTCTCAGAGCAGAGCGGAGCGTCTCAGAGCGGAGCGGAGCAGAGCGTCTCAGAGCAGAGCGGAGCATCTCAGAGCGGAGCGGAGCAGAGCATCTCAGAGCGGAGCGGAGCGGAGCGGAGCAGAGCGTCTCAGAGCGGAGCATCTCAGAGCGGAGCGGACTAGAGCGTCTCAGAGTGGAGCGGAGCAGAGCGGAGCGTCTCAGAGCGGAGCATCTCAGAGCGGAGCGGAGCAGAGCATCTCAGAGCGGAGCGGAGCAGAGCGTCTCAGAGCAGAGCGTCTCAGAGCGGAGCGTCTCAGAGCGGAGCGTCTCAGAGCGGAGCAGAGCGTCTCAGAGCGGAGCGGAGCAGAGCGTCTCAGAGCAGAGCGGAGCATCTCAAAGCGGAGCGGAGCAGAGCGGAGCGGAGCAGAGCGTCTCAGAGCAGAGCTTCTCAGAGCGGAGCGGAGCAGAGCGTCTCAGAGCAGAGCGGAGCATCTCAGAGCGGAGCGGAGCAGAGCGTCTCAGAGCAGAGCGGAGCGTCTCAGAGCGGAGCGGAGCAGAGCGTCTCAGAGCAGAGCGGAGCATCTCAGAGCGGAGCGGAGCAGAGCGTCTCAGAGCGGAGCGGAGCAGAGCGTCTCAGAGCAGAGCGTCTCAGAGCGGAGCGGAGCATCTCAGAGCGGAGCAGAGCGGAGCATCTCAGAGCGGAGCAGAGCAGAGCGTCTCAGAGCAGAGCGGAGCATCTCAGAGCGGAGCGGAGCATCTCAGAGCGGAGCAGAGCGGAGCATCTCAGAGCGGAGCGGAGCAGAGCGTCTCAGAGCAGAGCGGAGCATCTCAGAGCGGAGCGGAGCAGAGCGTCTCAGAGCAGAGCGGAGCGTCTCAGAGCGGAGCGGAGCAGAGCGTCTCAGAGCAGAGCGGAGCATCTCAGAGCGGAGCGGAGCAGAGCGTCTCAGAGCGGAGCGTCTCAGAGCAGAGCGTCTCAGAGCGGAGCGGAGCAGAGCGTCTCAGAGCGGAGCATCTCAGAGCGGAGCGGAGCAGAGCGTCTCAGAGCGGAGCGGAGCAGAGCGGAGCATCTCAGAGCGGAGCGGAGCAGAGCGTCTCAGAGCAGAGCGTCTCAGAGCGGAGCGTCTCAGAGCGGAGCGGAGCAGAGCGTCTCAGAGCGGAGCGTCTCAGAGCGGAGCAGAGCGTCTCAGAGCGGAGCGGAGCAGAGCGTCTCAGAGCAGAGCGGAGCATCTCAGAGCGGAGCGGAGCAGAGCGTCTCAGAGCGGAGCGGAGCAGAGCGTCTCAGAGCAGAGCTTCTCAGAGTGGAGCAGAGCGGAGCGTCTCAGAGCGGAGCGGAGCAGAGCGTCTCAGAGCAGAGCGGAGCATCTCAGAGCGGAGCGGAGCAGAGCGTCTCAGAGCGGAGCGGAGCAGAGCGTCTCAGAGCAGAGCGTCTCAGAGCGGAGCGGAGCATCTCAGAGCGGAGCAGAGCGGAGCATCTCAGAGCGGAGCAGAGCAGAGCGTCTCAGAGCAGAGCGGAGCATCTCAGAGCGGAGCGGAGCATCTCAGAGCGGAGCAGAGCGGAGCATCTCAGAGCGGAGCGGAGCAGAGCGTCTCAGAGCAGAGCGGAGCATCTCAGAGCGGAGCGGAGCAGAGCGTCTCAGAGCAGAGCGGAGCGTCTCAGAGCGGAGCGGAGCAGAGCGTCTCAGAGCAGAGCGGAGCATCTCAGAGCGGAGCGGAGCAGAGCGTCTCAGAGCGGAGCGTCTCAGAGCAGAGCGTCTCAGAGCGGAGCGGAGCAGAGCGTCTCAGAGCGGAGCATCTCAGAGCGGAGCGGAGCAGAGCGTCTCAGAGCGGAGCGGAGCAGAGCGGAGCATCTCAGAGCGGAGCGGAGCAGAGCGTCTCAGAGCAGAGCGTCTCAGAGCGGAGCGTCTCAGAGCGGAGCGGAGCAGAGCGTCTCAGAGCGGAGCGTCTCAGAGCGGAGCAGAGCGTCTCAGAGCGGAGCGGAGCAGAGCGTCTCAGAGCAGAGCGGAGCATCTCAGAGCGGAGCGGAGCAGAGCGTCTCAGAGCGGAGCGGAGCAGAGCGTCTCAGAGCAGAGCTTCTCAGAGTGGAGCAGAGCGTCTCAGAGCAGAGCGGAGCATCTCAGAGCGGAGCGGAGCAGAGCGTCTCAGAGCAGAGCGGAGCGTCTCAGAGCGGAGCGGAGCAGAGCGTCTCAGAGCAGAGCGGAGCATCTCAGAGCGGAGCGGAGCAGAGCGTCTCAGAAAGGAGCGGAGCAGAGCGTCTCAGAGCAGAGCGGAGCATCTCAGAGCGGAGCGGAGCAGAGCGTCTCAGAGCGGAGCGTCTCAGTGCAGAGCGTCTCAGAGCGGAGCGTCTCAGAGCGGAGCGGAGCAGAGCGTCTCAGAGCGGAGCGGAGCAGAGCGTCTCAGAGCAGAGCGGAGCATCTCAGAGCGGAGCGGAGCAGAGCGGAGCGGAGCAGAGCGTCTCAGAGCGGAGCGGAGCAGAGCGTCTCAGAGCAGAGCTTCTCAGAGCGGAGCGGAGCAGAGCGTCTCAGAGCAGAGCGGAGCATCTCAGAGCGGAGCGTCTCAGAGCGGAGCGGAGCAGAGCGTCTCAGAGCGGAGCGGAGCAGAGCGTCTCAGAGCGGAGCGGAGCAGAGCGTCTCAGAGCGGAGCATCTCAGAGCGGAGCGGAGCGTCTCAGAGCGGAGCGTCTCAGAGCGGAGCGGAGCAGAGCGTCTCAGAGCAGAGCGTCTAGGAGCGGAGCGGAGCAGAGCGTCTCAGAGCAGAGCGGAGCATCTCAGAGCGGAGCGGAATATCTCAGAGCGGAGCATCTCAGAGCGGAGCGGAGCAGAGCGTCTCAGAGCAGAGCGGAGCATCTCAGAGTGGAGCGGAGCAGAGCGTCTCAGAGCAGAGCGGAGCGTCTCAGAGCGGAGCGGAGCAGAGCGTCTCAGAGCAGAGCGGAGCATCTCAGAGCGGAGCGGAGCAGAGCGTCTCAGAGCGGAGCGGAGCAGAGCGTCTCAGAGCGGAGCGGAGCGGAGCAGAGCGTCTCAGAGCGGAGCGGAGCGTCTCAGAGCGGAGCGGAGCGTCTCAGAGCGGAGCGTCTCAGAGCGGAGCGGAGCAGAGCGTCTCAGAGCGGAGCGGAGCAGAGCGTCTCAGAGCGGAGCGGAGCAGAGCGTCTCAGAGCAGAGCGGAGCATCTCAGAGCGTCTCAGATCAGAGCGTCTCAGAGCGGAGCGGAGCAGGGCGTCTCAGAGCAGAGCGGAGCATCTCAGAGCGGAGCGGAGCATCTCAGAGCGGAGCAGAGCGGAGCATCTCAGAGCGGAGCCGAGCAGAGCGTCTCAGAGCAGAGCGGAGCATCTCAGAGCGGAGCAGAGCGTCTCAGAGCAGAGCGGAGCGTCTCAGAGCGGAGCGGAGCAGAGCGTCTCAAAGCAGAGCGGACCATCTCAGAGCGGAGCGGAGCAGAGCGTCTCAGAGCGGAGCGTCTCAGAGCGGAGCGTCTCAGAGCGGAGCGGAGCAGAGCGTCTCAGAGCAGAGCGGAGCATCTCAGAGCGGAGCGGAGCAGAGCGTCTCAGAGCGGAGCGTCTCAGAGAAGAGCGTCTCAGAGCGGAGCGGAGCAGAGCGTCTCAGAGCGGAGCGGAGCAGAGCGGAGCATCTCAGAGCGGAGCGGAGCAGAGCGTCTCAGAGCAGAGCGTCTCAGAGCGGAGCGTCTCAGAGCGGAGCGTCTCAGAGCAGAGCGTCCCAGAGCAGAGCGTCTCAGAGCAGAGCGGAGCAGAGCGTCTCAGAGCGGAGCATCTCAGAGCGGAGCGGAGCAGAGCGTCTCAGAACGGAGCAGAGCGGAGCGTCTCAGAGCAGAGCGGAGCGGAGCGTCTCAGAGCGGAGCAGAGCGTCTCAGAGCGGAGCGTCTCAGAGCGGAGCGGAGCAGAGCGTCTCAGAGCAGAGCGGAGCATCTCAGAGCGGAGCGGAGCAGAGCGTCTCAGAGCGGAGCGGAGCAGAGCGTCTCAGAGCAGAGCGTCTCAGAGCAGAGCGTCTCAGAGCGGAGCGGAGCATCTCAGAGCGGAGCGGAACGTCTCAGAGCGGAGCAGAGCGGAGCATCTCAGAGCGTAGCGGAGCAGAGCGTCTCAGAGCAGAGCAGAGCATCTCAGAGCGGAGCGGAGCAGAGCGTCTCAGAGCGGAGCGGAGCAGAGCGTCTCAGAGCGGAGCGGAGCAGAGCGGAGCGGAGCAGAGCGTCTCAGAGCAGAGCGGAGCATCTCAGAGCGTCTCAGATCTGAGCGTCTCAGAGCGGAGCGGAGCAGGGCGTCTCAGAGCAGAGCGGAGCATCTCAGAGCGGAGCGGAGCATCTCAGAGCGGAGCAGAGCGGAGCATCTCAGAGCGGAGCCGAGCAGAGCGTCTCAGAGCAGAGCGGAGCATCTCAGAGCGGAGCGGAGCAGAGCGTCTCAGAGCAGAGAGGAGCGTCTCAGAGCGGAGCGGAGCAGAGCGTCTCAAAGCAGAGCGGAGCATCTCAGAGCGGAGCGGAGCAGAGCGTCTCAGAGCGGAGCGTCTCAGAGCGGAGCGGAGCAGAGCGTCTCAGAGCAGAGCGGAGCATCTCAGAGCGGAGCGGAGCAGAGCGTCTCAGAGCGGAGCGTCTCAGAGAAGAGCGTCTCAGAGCGGAGCGGAGCAGAGCGTCTCAGAGCGGAGCGGAGCAGAGCGGAGCATCTCAGAGCGGAGCGGAGCAGAGCGTCTCAGAGCAGAGCGTCTCAGAGCGGAGCGTCTCAGAGCGGAGCGGAGCAGAGCGTCTCAGAGCGGAGCGGAGCAGAGCGTCTCAGAGCGGAGCGTCTCAGAGCGGAGCGGAGCAGAGCGTCTCAGAGCAGAGCGGAGCATCTCAGAGCGGAGCGGAGCAGAGCGTCTCAGAGCGGAGCGGAGCAGAGCGTCTCAGAGCAGAGCGTCTCAGAGCAGAGCGTCTCAGAGCGGAGCGGAGCAGAGCGTCTCAGAGCAGAGCGGAGCATCTCAGAGCGGAGCGGAACGTCTCAGAGCGGAGCAGAGCGGAGCATCTCAGAGCGTAGCGGAGCAGAGCGTCTCAGAGCAGAGCGGAGCTTCTCAGAGCGGAGCGGAGCAGAGCGTCTCAGAGCGGAGCGGAGCAGAGCGTCTCAGAGCAGAGCGTCTCAGAGCGGAGCGGAGCAGAGCGTCTCAGAGCAGAGCGTCTCAGAGCGGAGCGGAGCAGAGCGTCTCAGAGCGGAGCATCTCAGAGCGGAGCGGAGCAGAGCGTCTCAGAGCGTCTCAGAGCGGAGCGTCTCAGAGCGGAGCATCTCAGAGCGGAGCGTCTCAGAGCGGAGCGTCTCAGAGCGGAGCGTCTCAGAGCGTCTCAGAGCAGAACGGAGCATCTCAGAGCGGAGCGGAGCGTCTCAGAGCGGAGCGGAGCGTCTCAGAGCGGAGCATCTCAGAGCGGAGCAGAGCGTCTCAGAGCAGAGCGGAGCATCTCAGAGCGGAGCGGAGCAGAGCGTCTCAGAGCGGAGCAGAGCGTCTCAGAGCGGAGCGGAGCGGAGCAGAGCGTCTCAGAGCAGAGCGGAGCGGAGCGTCTCAGAGCGGAGCGTCTCAGAGCGGAGCGGAGCAGAGCGTCTCAGAGCGGAGCGTCTCAGAGCGGAGCAGAGCGTCTCAGAGCAGAGCGGAGCATCTCAGAGCGGAGCGGAGCAGAGCGTCTCAGAGCGGAGCGGAGCAGAGCGTCTCAGAGCAGAGCGTCTCAGAGCGGAGCGTCTCAGAGCAGAGCGGAGCATCTCAGAGCGGAGCGGAGCGTCTCAGAGCAGAGCGGAGCATCTCAGAGCGGAGCGGAGCGTCTCAGAGCAGAGCAGTCTCAGAGCAGAGCGTCTCAGAGCAGGGCAGTCTCAGAGCAGAGCAGTCTCAGAGCAGAGCGTCTCAGAGCAGAGCGGAGCGTCTCAGAGCGGAGCGTCTCAGAGCGGAGCAGTCTCAGAGCAGAACGTCTCAGAGCAGAGCGTCTCAGAGCAGAGCAGTCTCAGAGCGGAGCGTCTCAGAGCGGAGCAGTCTCAGAGCAGAGCGTCTCAGAGCAGAGCAGTCTCAGAGCGGAGCGTCTCAGAGCGGAGCAGTCTCAGAGCAGAGCGTCTCAGAGCAGAGCAGTCTCAGAGCGGAGCGTCTCAGAGCGGAGCAGTCTCAGAGCAGAGCGGAGCGTCTCAGAGCGGAGCAGTCTCAGAGCGGAGCGTCTCAGAGCAGAGCGTCTCAGAGCAGAGCAGTCTCAGAGCGGAGCGTCTCAGAGCAGAGCGTCTCAGAGCAGAGCAGTCTCAGAGCGGAGCGTCTCAGAGCAGAGCGTCTCAGAGCAGAGCGGAGCGTCTCAGAGCGGAGCAGTCTCAGAGCAGAGCGGAGCGTCTCAGAGCGGAGCGGAGCAGAGCGTCTCAGAGCAGAGCGGAGCATCTCAGAGCGGAGCGGAGCAGAGCGTCTCAGAGCGGAGTGGAGCAGAGCGTCTCAGAGCGGAGCGTCTCAGAGCGGAGCATCTCAGAGCGGAGCGGAGCAGAGCGTCTCAGAGCAGAGCGTCTCAGAGCGGAGCGTCTCAGAGCGGAGCGGAGCGGAGCGGAGCGGAGCGGAGCGGAGCAGAGCGTCTCAGAGCGGAGCGGAGCAGAGCGGAGCGGAGCAGAGCGTCTCAGAGCAGAGCGGAGCGTCTCAGAGCGGAGCGGAGCAGAGCGTCTCAGAGCAAAGCAGAGCATCTCAGAGCGGAGCGGAGCAGAGCGTCTCAGAGCGGAGCGGAGCAGAGCGTCTCAGAGCGGAGCGTCTCAGAGCAGAGCGTCTCAGAGCAGAGCGTCTCAGAGCGGAGCGTCTCAGAGCGGAGCGGAGCAGAGCGGAGCGTCTCAGAGCAGAGCGTCTCAGAGCGGAGCGGAGCAGAGCGTCTCAGAGCGGAGCATCTCAGAGCGTCTCAGAGCAGAGCGGAGCATCTCAGAGCGGAGCGGAGCAGAGCGTCTCAGAGCGGAGCGGACTAGAGCGTCTCAGAGCGGAGCGGAGCGTCTCAGAGCGGAGCGTCTCAGAGCGGAGCGGAGCAGAGCGGAGCGGAGCAGAGCGTCTCAGAGCAGAGCGGAGCGTCTCAGAGCGGAGCGGAGCAGAGCGTCTCAGAGCAGAGCGGAGCATCTCAGAGCGGAGCGGAGCAGAGCGTCTCAGAGCGGAGCGGAGGAGAGCGTCTCAGAGCAGAGCGTCTCAGAGCGGAGCAGAGCGTCTCAGAGCAGCGGAGCGTCTCAGAGCGGAGCAGAGCGGAGCATCTCAGAGCGGAGCGGAGCAGAGCGTCTCAGAGCAGAGCGGAGCGTCTCAGAGCGGAGCAGAGCGTCTCAGAGCGGAGCATCTCAGAGCGGAGCGGAGCAGAGCGTCTCAGAGCGGAGCGGAGCAGAGCGTCTCAGAGCGGAGCGGAGCGTCTCAGAGCGGAGCGTCTCAGAGCGGAGCGGAGCATCTCAGAGCGGAGCGGAGCAGAGCGTCTCAGAGCAGAGCGGAGCATCTCAGAGCGGAGCGGAGCAGAGCGTCTCAGAGCAGAGCGGAGCGTCTCAGAGCGGAGCGTCTCAGAGCGGAGCGAAGCAGAGCGTCTCAGAGCAGAGCGGAGCATCTCAGAGCGGAGCGGAGCGGAGCAGAGCGTCTCAGAGCGGAGCATCTCAGAGCGGAGCGGAGCAGAGCGTCTCAGAGTGGAGCGGAGCAGAGCGGAGCATCTCAGAGCGGAGCGGAGCAGAGCGTCTCAGAGCAGAGCGTCTCAGAGCGGAGCGTCTCAGAGCGGAGCGGAGCAGAGCGTCTCAGAGCGGAGCGTCTCAGAGCGGAGCAGAGCGTCTCAGAGCGGAGCGGAGCAGAGCGTCTCAGAGCAGAGCGGAGCATCTCAGAGCGGAGCGGAGCAGAGCGTCTCAGAGCGGAGCGGAGCAGAGCGTCTCAGAGCAGAGCTTCTCAGAGCGGAGCGGAGCAGAGCGTCTCAGAGCAGAGCGTCTCAGAGCGGAGCGTCTCAGAGCGGAGCGGAGCAGAGCGTCTCAGAGCGGAGCGTCTCAGAGCGGAGCAGAGCGTCTCAGAGCGGAGCGGAGCAGAGCGTCTCAGAGCAGAGCGGAGCATCTCAGAGCGGAGCGGAGCAGAGCGTCTCAGAGCGGAGCGGAGCAGAGCGTCTCAGAGCAGAGCTTCTCAGAGCGGAGCGGAGCAGAGCGTCTCAGAGCAGAGCGGAGCATCTCAGAGCGGAGCGGAGCAGAGCGTCTCAGAGCAGAGCGGAGCGTCTCAGAGCGGAGCGGAGCAGAGCGTCTCAGAGCAGAGCGGAGCGTCTCAGAGCGGAGCAGAGCGTCTCAGAGCGGAGCATCTCAGAGCGGAGCGGAGCAGAGCGTCTCAGAGCGGAGCGGAGCAGAGCGTCTCAGAGCGGAGCGGAGCGTCTCAGAGCGGAGCGTCTCAGAGCGGAGCGGAGCATCTCAGAGCGGAGCGGAGCAGAGCGTCTCAGAGCAGAGCGGAGCATCTCAGAGCGGAGCGGAGCAGAGCGTCTCAGAGCAGAGCGGAGCGTCTCAGAGCGGAGCGGAGCAGAGCGTCTCAGAGCAGAGCGGAGCATCTCAGAGCGGAGCGGAGCGGAGCAGAGCGTCTCAGAGCGGAGCATCTCAGAGCGGAGCGGAGCAGAGCGTCTCAGAGTGGAGCGGAGCAGAGCGGAGCATCTCAGAGCGGAGCGGAGCAGAGCGTCTCAGAGCAGAGCGTCTCAGAGCGGAGCGTCTCAGAGCGGAGCGGAGCAGAGCGTCTCAGAGCGGAGCGTCTCAGAGCGGAGCAGAGCGTCTCAGAGCGGAGCGGAGCAGAGCGTCTCAGAGCAGAGCGGAGCATCTCAGAGCGGAGCGGAGCAGAGCGTCTCAGAGCGGAGCGGAGCAGAGCGTCTCAGAGCAGAGCTTCTCAGAGCGGAGCGGAGCAGAGCGTCTCAGAGCAGAGCGGAGCATCTCAGAGCGGAGCGGAGCAGAGCGTCTCAGAGCAGAGCGGAGCGTCTCAGAGCGGAGCGGAGCAGAGCGTCTCAGAGCAGAGCGGAGCATCTCAGAGCGGAGCGGAGCAGAGCGTCTCAGAGCGGAGCGGAGCAGAGCGTCTCAGAGCGGAGCGGAGCATCTCAGAGCGGAGCAGAGCGGAGCATCTCAGAGCGGAGCGGAGCATCTCAGAGCGGAGCAGAGCGGAGCAGAGCGGAGCATCTCAGAGCGGAGCGGAGCAGAGCGTCTCAGAGCAGAGCGGAGCATCTCAGAGCGGAGCAGAGCGTCTCAGAGCAGAGCGGAGCGTCTCAGAGCGGAGCGGAGCAGAGCGTCTCAGAGCAGAGCGGAGCATCTCAGAGCGGAGCGGAGCAGAGCGTCTCAGAGCGGAGCGTCTCAGAGCAGAGCGTCTCAGAGCGGAGCGGAGCAGAGCGTCTCAGAGCGGAGCATCTCAGAGCGGAGCGGAGCAGAGCGTCTCAGAGCGGAGCGGAGCAGAGCGGAGCATCTCAGAGCGGAGCGGAGCAGAGCGTCTCAGAGCAGAGCGTCTCAGAGCGGAGCGTCTCAGAGCGGAGCGGAGCAGAGCGTCTCAGAGCGGAGCGTCTCAGAGCGGAGCAGAGCGTCTCAGAGCGGAGCGGAGCAGAGCGTCTCAGAGCAGAGCGGAGCATCTCAGAGCGGAGCGGAGCATAGCGTCTCAGAGCGGAGCGGAGCAGAGCGTCTCAGAGCAGAGCTTCTCAGAGCAGAGCGTCTCAGAGCGGAGCGTCTCAGAGCGGAGCGGAGCAGAGCGTCTCAGAGCGGAGCGTCTCAGAGCGGAGCAGAGCGTCTCAGAGCGGAGCGGAGCAGAGCGTCTCAGAGCAGAGCGGAGCATCTCAGAGCGGAGCGGAGCAGAGCGTCTCAGAGCGGAGCGGAGCAGAGCGTCTCAGAGCAGAGCTTCTCAGAGCGGAGCGGAGCAGAGCGTCTCAGAGCAGAGCGGAGCATCTCAGAGCGGAGCGGAGCAGAGCGTCTCAGAGCAGAGCGGAGCGTCTCAGAGCGGAGCGGAGCAGAGCGTCTCAGAGCAGAGCGGAGCATCTCAGAGCGGAGCGGAGCAGAGCGTCTCAGAGCGGAGCGGAGCAGAGCGTCTCAGAGCAGAGCGTCTCAGAGCGGAGCGGAGCATCTCAGAGCGGAGCAGAGCGGAGCATCTCAGAGCGGAGCGGAGCATCTCAGAGCGGAGCAGAGCGGAGCATCTCAGAGCGGAGCGGAGCAGAGCGTCTCAGAGCAGAGCGGAGCATCTCAGAGCGGAGCAGAGCGTCTCAGAGCAGAGCGGAGCGTCTCAGAGCGGAGCGGAGCAGAGCGTCTCAGAGCAGAGCGGAGCATCTCAGAGCGGAGCGGAGCAGAGCGTCTCAGAGCGGAGCGTCTCAGAGCAGAGCGTCTCAGAGCGGAGCGGAGCAGAGCGTCTCAGAGCAGAGCGGAGCATCTCAGAGCGGAGCGGAGCAGAGCGTCTCAGAGCGGAGCGTCTCAGAGCAGAGCGTCTCAGAGCGGAGCGGAGCAGAGCGTCTCAGAGCGGAGCATCTCAGAGCGGAGCGGAGCAGAGCGTCTCAGAGCGGAGCGGAGCAGAGCGGAGCATCTCAGAGCGGAGCGGAGCAGAGCGTCTCAGAGCAGAGCGTCTCAGAGCGGAGCGTCTCAGAGCGGAGCGGAGCAGAGCGTCTCAGAGCGGAGCGTCTCAGAGCGGAGCAGAGCGTCTCAGAGCGGAGCGGAGCAGAGCGTCTCAGAGCAGAGCGGAGCATCTCAGAGCGGAGCGGAGCATAGCGTCTCAGAGCGGAGCGGAGCAGAGCGTCTCAGAGCAGAGCTTCTCAGAGCAGAGCGTCTCAGAGCGGAGCGTCTCAGAGCGGAGCGGAGCAGAGCGTCTCAGAGCGGAGCGTCTCAGAGCGGAGCAGAGCGTCTCAGAGCGGAGCGGAGCAGAGCGTCTCAGAGCAGAGCGGAGCATCTCAGAGCGGAGCGGAGCAGAGCGTCTCAGAGCGGAGCGGAGCAGAGCGTCTCAGAGCAGAGCTTCTCAGAGCGGAGCGGAGCAGAGCGTCTCAGAGCAGAGCGGAGCATCTCAGAGCGGAGCGGAGCAGAGCGTCTCAGAGCAGAGCGGAGCGTCTCAGAGCGGAGCGGAGCAGAGCGTCTCAGAGCAGAGCGGAGCATCTCAGAGCGGAGCGGAGCAGAGCGTCTCAGAGCGGAGCGGAGCAGAGCGTCTCAGAGCAGAGCGTCTCAGAGCGGAGCGGAGCATCTCAGAGCGGAGCAGAGCGGAGCATCTCAGAGCGGAGCGGAGCATCTCAGAGCGGAGCAGAGCGGAGCATCTCAGAGCAGAGCGGAGCAGAGCGTCTCAGAGCAGAGCGGAGCATCTCAGAGCGGAGCAGAGCGTCTCAGAGCAGAGCGGAGCGTCTCAGAGCGGAGCGGAGCAGAGCGTCTCAGAGCAGAGCGGAGCATCTCAGAGCGGAGCGGAGCAGAGCGTCTCAGAGCGGAGCGTCTCAGAGCAGAGCGTCTCAGAGCGGAGCGGAGCAGAGCGTCTCAGAGCGGAGCATCTCAGAGCGGAGCGGAGCAGAGCGTCTCAGAGCGGAGCGGAGCAGAGCGGAGCATCTCAGAGCGGAGCGGAGCAGAGCGTCTCAGAGCAGAGCGTCTCAGAGCGGAGCGTCTCAGAGCGGAGCGGAGCAGAGCGTCTCAGAGCGGAGCGTCTCAGAGCGGAGCAGAGCGTCTCAGAGCGGAGCGGAGCAGAGCGTCTCAGAGCAGAGCGGAGCATCTCAGAGCGGAGCGGAGCAGAGCGTCTCAGAGCGGAGCGGAGCAGAGCGTCTCAGAGCAGAGCTTCTCAGAGCGGAGCAGAGCGTCTCAGAGCAGAGCGGAGCATCTCAGAGCGGAGCGGAGCAGAGCGTCTCAGAGCAGAGCGGAGCGTCTCAGAGCGGAGCGGAGCAGAGCGTCTCAGAGCAGAGCGGAGCATCTCAGAGCGGAGCGGAGCAGAGCGTCTCAGAGCGGAGCGGAGCAGAGCGTCTCAGAGCAGAGCGGAGCATCTCAGAGCGGAGCGGAGCAGAGCGTCTCAGAGCGGAGCGTCTCAGAGCAGAGCGTCTCAGAGCGGAGCGGAGCAGAGCGTCTCAGAGCGGAGCATCTCAGAGCGGAGCGGAGCAGAGCGTCTCAGAGCGGAACGGAGCAGAGCGGAGCATCTCAGAGCGGAGCGGAGCAGAGCGTCTCAGAGCAGAGCGTCTCAGAGCGGAGCGTCTCAGAGCGGAGCAGAGCGTCTCGGAGCGGAGCGGAGCAGAGCAGAGCGTCTCAGAGCGGAGCGGAGCAGAGCGTCTCAGAGCAGAGCGGAGCATCTCAGAGCGGAGCGGAGCAGAGCGGAGCGGAGCAGAGCGTCTCAGAGCGGAGCGGAGCAGAGCGTCTCAGAGCAGAGCTTCTCAGAGCGGAGCGGAGCAGAGCGTCTCAGAGCAGAGCGGAGCATCTCAGAGCGGAGCATCTCAGAGCGGAGCGTCTCAGAGCGGAGCGGAGCAGAGCGTCTCAGAGCGGAGCGGAGCAGAGCGTCTCAGAGCGGAGCATCTCAGAGCGGAGCGGAGCGTCTCAGAGCGGAGCGTCTCAGAGCGGAGCGGAGCAGAGCGTCTCAGAGCAGAGCGGAGCATCTCAGAGCGGAGCGGAGCGGAGCGGAGCGGAGCGGAGCGTCTCAGAGCGGAGCGGAGCAGAGCGTCTCAGAGCGGAGCGGAGCAGAGCGGAGCAGAGCGGAGCGGAGCAGAGCGGAGCAGAGCGGAGCAGAGCGTCTCAGAGCGGAGCGGAGCGTCTCAGAGCGGAGCGGAGCGTCTCAGAGCGGAGCGGAGCGTCTCAGAGCGGAGCGTCTCAGAGCGGAGCGGAGCAGAGCGGAGCATCTCAGAGCGGAGCGGAGCAGAGCGTCTCAGAGCAGAGCGTCTCAGAGCGGAGCGTCTCAGAGCGGAGCGGAGCAGAGCGTCTCAGAGCGGAGCGGAGCAGAGCGTCTCAGAGCGGAGCGTCTCAGAGCGGAGCGTCTCAGAGCAGAGCGTCTCAGAGCAGAGCGTCTCAGAGCAGAGCGGAGCAGAGCGTCTCAGAGCGGAGCATCTCAGAGCGGAGCGGAGCAGAGCGTCTCAGACCGGAGCAGAGCGGAGCATCTCAGAGCGGAGCGGAGCGGAGCGTCTCAGAGCAGAGCGGAGCGGAGCGTCTCAGAGCGGAGCAGAGCGTCTCAGAGCGGAGCGTCTCAGAGCGGAGCGGAGCAGAGCGTCTCAGAGCAGAGCGGAGCATCTCAGAGCGGAGCGGAGCAGAGCGGAGCAGAGCGGAGCGGAGCATCTCAGAGCGGAGCGGAACGTCTCAGAGCGGAGCAGAGCGGAGCATCTCAGAGCGTAGCGGAGCAGAGCGTCTCAGAGCAGAGCGTCTCAGAGCGGAGCGGAGCATCTCAGAGCGTCTCAGAGCAGAGCGTCTCAGAGCAGAGCGTCTCAGAGCGGAGCGGAGCATCTCAGAGCGGAGCGGAACGTCTCAGAGCGGAGCAGAGCGGAGCATCTCAGAGCGTAGCGGAGCAGAGCGTCTCAGAGCAGAGCGGAGCATCTCAGAGCGGAGCGGAGCAGAGCGTCTCAGAGCGGAGCGGAGCAGAGCGTCTCAGAGCGGAGCGGAGCAGAGCGTCTCAGAGCAGAGCGGAGCATCTCAGAGCGTCTCAGATCAGAGCGTCTCAGAGCGGAGCGGAGCAGGGCGTCTCAGAGCAGAGCGGAGCATCTCAGAGCGGAGCAGAGCGGAGCATCTCAGAGCGTAGCGGAGCAGAGCGTCTCAGAGCAGAGCGGAGCATCTCAGAGCGGAGCGGAGCAGAGCGTCTCAGAGCGGAGCGGAGCAGAGCGTCTCAGAGCAGAGCGGAGCGTCTCAGAGCGGAGCGGAGCAGAGCGTCTCAGAGCAGAGCGTCTCAGAGCGGAGCGGAGCAGAGCGTCTCAGAGCGGAGCATCTCAGAGCGGAGCGGAGCAGAGCGTCTCAGAGCGTCTCAGAGCGGAGCGTCTCAGAGCGGAGCATCTCAGAGCGGAGCGGAGCGTCTCAGAGCGGAGCGTCTCAGAGCGGAGGGTCTCAGAGCGTCTCAGAGCAGAACGGAGCATCTCAGAGCGGAGCGGAGCGGAGCGTCTCAGAGCGGAGCAGAGCGGAGCATCTCAGAGCGGAGCAGAGCGTCTCAGAGCAGAGCGGAGCATCTCAGAGCGGAGCGGAGCAGAGCGTCTCAGAGCGGAGCAGAGCGTCTCAGAGCGGAGCAGAGCGTCTCAGAGCGGAGCGGAGCGGAGCAGAGCGTCTCAGAGCAGAGCGGAGCGGAGCGTCTCAGAGCGGAGCGTCTCAGAGCGGAGCGGAGCAGAGCGTCTCAGAGCGGAGCGTCTCAGAGCGGAGCAGAGCGTCTCAGAGCAGAGCGGAGCATCTCAGAGCGGAGCGGAGCAGAGCGTCTCAGAGCGGAGCGGAGCAGAGCGTCTCAGAGCAGAGCGTCTCAGAGCGGAGCGTCTCAGAGCAGAGCGGAGCATCTCAGAGCGGAGCGGAGCGTCTCAGAGCAGAGCGGAGCATCTCAGAGCGGAGCGGAGCGTCTCAGAGCAGAGCAGTCTCAGAGCAGAGCGTCTCAGAGCAGGGCAGTCTCAGAGCAGAGCAGTCTCAGAGCAGAGCGTCTCAGAGCAGAGCGGAGCGTCTCAGAGCGGAGCGTCTCAGAGCGGAGCGTCTCAGAGCGGAGCAGTCTCAGAGCAGAACGTCTCAGAGCAGAGCGTCTCAGAGCAGAGCAGTCTCAGAGCGGAGCGTCTCAGAGCGGAGCAGTCTCAGAGCAGAGCGTCTCAGAGCAGAGCAGTCTCAGAGCGGAGCGTCTCAGAGCGGAGCAGTCTCAGAGCAGAGCGTCTCAGAGCAGAGCAGTCTCAGAGCAGAGCTTCTCAGAGCGGAGCGTCTCAGAGCAGAGCGTCTCAGAGCAGAGCAGTCTCAGAGCGGAGCGTCTCAGAGCGGAGCAGTCTCAGAGCAGAGCGGAGCGTCTCAGAGCGGAGCAGTCTCAGAGCGGAGCGTCTCAGAGCAGAGCGTCTCAGAGCAGAGCAGTCTCAGAGCGGAGCGTCTCAGAGCAGAGCGTCTCAGAGCAGAGCAGTCTCAGAGCGGAGCGTCTCAGAGCAGAGCGTCTCAGAGCAGAGCGGAGCGTCTCAGAGCGGAGCAGTCTCAGAGCAGAGCGGAGCGTCTCAGAGCGGAGCGTCTCAGAGCGGAGCGTCTCAGAGCGGAGCAGTCTCAGAGCAGAGCGGAGCGTCTCAGAGCGGAGCGTCTCAGAGCGGAGCAGTCTCAGAGCAGAGCGTCTCAGAGCAGAGCAGTCTCAGAGCAGAGCGGAGCGTCTCAGAGCGGAGCAGTCTCAGAGCAGAGCGGAGCGTCTCAGAGCGGAGCAGTCTCAGAGCGGAGCGTCTCAGAGCAGAGCGTCTCAGAGCAGAGCGTCTCAGATTAGAGCAGTCTCAGAGCGGAGCGTCTCAGAGCAGAGCGGAGCGTCTCAGAGCGGAGCAGTCTCAGAGCGGAGCGTCTCAGAGCAGAGCGTCTCAGAGCAGAGCAGTCTCAGAGCGGAGCGTCTCAGAGCAGAGCAGTCTCAGAGCAGAGCGGAGCGTCTCAGAGCGGAGCAGTCTCAGAGCAGAGCGGAGCGTCTCAGAGCGGAGCAGTCTCAGAGCAGAGCGGAGCGTCTCAGAGCGGAGCAGTCTCAGAGCAGAGCGTCTCAGAGCAGAGCAGTCTCAGAGCAGAGCGGAGCGTCTCAGAGCGGAGCAGTCTCAGAGCGGAGCGTCTCAGAGCAGAGCGTCTCAGAGCGGATTAGTCTCAGAGCGGATTAGACTCAGAGCAGAGCAGTCTCAGAGCAGAGCGTCTCAGAGCAGAGCAGTCTCAGAGCAGAGCGGAGCGTCTCAGAGCGGAGCAGTCTCAGAGCAGAGCGGAGCGTCTCAGAACGGAGCGTCTCAATTGCTACTTTAAAACATATTGGTAATCATCACAGGTGTACAAGAGACCATGGGGCACATTAATATATAGTTGTTCGGTGATAACTATGTTTTTAGATTTTTTTATGATTTTCCAAAAAATTACATTAAACTGTATGGGATTCTGTAATATTACAATATTTTATTATTAATAATTTGTGCAGTAAAACATTTCGGTAATAATCACAGACGAGAACATTAGACACAAACAATATTTTTAGTTTGTTTTATTACATTTTTACATGTATATATTGAAGTAGTCTGGGAGGGTTAGCGTCGGAGCTTGGACAGCAGGGGCGCGGCCACTGCGTTGTGATTCAAATCAACAGCCAATGAAGAAAAGGGGGCGGGATCCACATGCAGTGGGTGATGCATCTAAATAGGATCGACGGGAAGCAATTTCCCCTTGAGAAATTTCGGCCGCCATTGTTGTGTACTGCTGTTTGCCTCTCGTCGGACTTTTTAGACGAGTTGCACAGCTCTCAGACCGGTAAGAGGCGTGTCCGCTCAGATTCAGAGCGTGACGTACATCCCGCCCACAAATACCAGGGCTGTGGCCCAGAAGTTCCTCGCCAGAGCTGGCGAAAACTTCTGGGAACTCAGATTAATATTGAAGTAACTGGGATTTACGATTTCATTGGACGCACCATCAGTTCGCCTAACCGTAAAAAGCCACGTAGCTGCGCAATCATTTTTGAAGCACGGCTAGTGCGACTGACTCTCTCTCTGAAGAGCGGCCAGCGTGACCGCAGTACAGTTTCGCAGTCAGACGCTGCGTTCATGATTTGAGGCATATAACAACTCAGTATAACAGGCCGATCTGAAAAATGTGAGGCAGAGGTTCTGCTCTGGCATCCAGTGAGTGTGTGTGCACAGTTTCATGTCGATCAGGCCGGAGTTTAGCTGTTCACAGACGGACAGACGGACGGACAGACAGACAGGGTGCAAAACATTTAGTCTCGGCCATGCATTTGGCCTGGCGGAGACAAAAAATTGTTATGAAAGTTGACTTACAGAGATAGAGTGGTGCTGCAATGCTGATGAGAGCTAGAACACCACAAAGTAATCCAACACCGACTACAACCCGCCTGTACCGTCTTCTGACTGGAGGACACACACACACACACACACACACACACACAAGGAGGTTGTGAACCTCACAACAGTACCTACAGTATTACAAACGTGTGTGTGTGTGTGTGTGTGTGTGTGTGTGTGTGTGTGTGTGTGTGTGTGTGTGTGTGTGTGTGTGTGTGTGTGTGTGTGTGTGTGTGTGTGTGTGTGTGTGTGTGTGTGTGTGTGTGTGTGTGTGTGTGTGTGTGTGTGTGGTTGCACTACCAGACTGCAGTATCTTCTTTAGATCTTTCTCCTTCTTTGTCTTGATCTGAAGATCTTCATAGATTACTTCATCTATCTTTTGGAGATTAAGCTGGTCATAATGCCCTTCGACAGCCATTTATCCTTGAATTCTTCTTGCTGTAGTCGTGGTCTCATCCTCGTAGTTTATACCATCTTCATCTAGGAGGTCAATGTTTTGTTATTGCTGGTATTTGATATGATCCTACAATGTTTTATTCACATAAAAATAAAAATGGTGCTATATGTATAGCAACATCTAAAATGTGACACAGATGCTGTTCTGGATTGAACGGTATGAAGATGTATAGGTTACAACAGGTCTAAACGGGCTAAGACATAATCTTCACTGCCCTAAACATATGGCAGTACTGTCACATTTATATGACTTATGACAGCTCAGTCTGTGCACCAATAGAAACAAACCACTTCTCTCTCACTCGCACACGCACGCGCACACACAGACACACACACACACACACACACACACACACACACACACACACACACACACACACACACACACACACACACACACATGCTACTACAACAATACGTATATTGGTATACGTGCAGGGGGCTGAGGGGGGTTTCCAGGTTGTTGGGTCCACAGTGGTGGTGGTTGCAAGACCTCCAGGAGGTGCATGGTTGTGTTTCACAGCAGTTTGGTGTTTTTTTTTAGAGCAGTACTATTCCCAGCTGTCCCCAGTCATTATGGTCCAGACAGTTCCCCTCTCCACAGTTCAAAAAGCTCCAGAAAAATACACAGAGTCTGACCGTCAGGTGTATGCTGAAAATGATGCTTTTCTGTCAGATAGCAGCAGTGAACACAACCTAAAGGCTTGGAGGTTGGAATGTGTTGGTAGGATTTGAAATGTGTTGGCAGAAACCTTCACATTTGAGCATGTCATTATAAGTGAAACATGTCTCTTTAAGATTCCATGTTATACTTTCTGTTTGAAAATGGAATTGAACAACAGGTTAGGCTGTAAATGATGTTGGTGTATGGTGTTTTAAAATATTGCATGTGCCCTGAGCACCTGCCCCTGTAATGGTCTCTGCAGCCCTGACAACACCAGCTCTTCTCTGCTAGTCTCTGTGGTTTTACACCTTTTATTTGGAGAGGAAATTGTTCTAGTTTCACATGCGTGAAACTAGAACAATCTGTACTGACAGACAGATGCTAGAAGTGACCAGACCACAGTTTTCCTGTAGCTTCATGATCTCTATAAAGTCACACAATGCACACAAAATCTGTGTGCAAAAGTGGCATGCTGTAGAACCACCATGAGGCTGATTTGAAGAATGTGGGCTGGAGGTTCCCCTTGACCTACTTGGAGTGTGCGTGCAAAGTTTCATGTCGATTGGTACACATTAACTGTATTGTAGGCCTACGCTCATGCTTCACAATATTACTGAGGACTACAATTTGAGCTGTTTACAATGTCCTGAAAAGTGCCTTTTATTTCACATCTAAGTTTACAATAGATTCATTAGTCATCAAGAAAGAAGGATAAAAGAAAGGTCAACAGTAGGTTACTGTGTAGGTGTTTTTCTCAGCTTTTCTAAGTAATGTGAACAGTTTCTGGAAACTAAGCTGACCACAATGTCAGGGTACATAGAGTCACATGGGTCCCTTCGCTTTGTTTCTTCTACTGTAAGTACACCAAGGTGTTAAAACCACACTGCTCAAGTAAAGCACAAGCCTTTCACACATCCATCCTGTTTGGAGCAGATAGATAACTTTCCAACTGTATGTGTGCTAACATTACTGGCATGTATTTAGACTAACCATTTATTTCTTCCACAGTGTTGCACCACATATTACCAATGCCTTTTTCTGTTTTCCATCCAATAAATTCTCTGTTTGATGTTATGGTCTGTACTGGTGAAACAACTTTAAACACATTTTAAAGTACTGTACAAATAAATGTATCATTATTCCTTGTATATACTTGGTCAATAAAATATATTCAAATTTTAATTGGGCAGATGAGTGGACACAGTAGAATGAATGACAATGAAACTATTCCCAATCACACACTACAACTACACAAGAGTGCACATATGCCTTCCATACTTGAAGGACATCCACACGTACAAAAAAAAGAAACACAGACAAGTACAAGACAGGTACAGACAGGGACAGACCAAAACGAGACAAACACAGGACAAGCACAGGACAAGTACAGGACATGTACAGTACATGTATCTATGCATTTGATGTATTACCTTGTGTTACCTTGCTTACTGTAAGTCACTCTAGATTAAGAGCATCTGCTAAATGCCTAAATTGTAAGAAATATATTAGAGCCCTGGGTTTGCATATCAGCAGGCTCAAAGGGTTCTGAGACTGAGGCAGTTGACAAAAGGCAGTCAGTCTCATTGTCTCCATCTCTCATGTGATTCACAGCAAAAATGCTGCCAAACGTGAACTGTTATTTGTATGTTGGGAATTGCAACATAAATAGAGTGAGGAATCCTTGTCTTTCAACATGCTTAACCGGGTTAACTGCACCAATAGAGGAACAACAATTCAAAAGGCTTTACACACGCAGACACACACACACACACACACACACACACACACACACACACACACACACACACACACACACACACACACAGTCACACACACACACACACACACACACACACACACACACACACACACACACACACACACACACACACACACACACACACACACACACACACACACACAAACACACACACACGCAGGCACACGCGCAGGCACATGCACGCACGCACGCACGCACACGCACACACACACATACATTCGCATCAGCATCTACTAATTGGCTATACATGTTGGCTACCACTAACCAAATATTTGTAACTTTGTTCATGTTCTTCTTCCACAATGTTTTCGATGCTCTATAGCACTGCAATGACCTGTTCCTTCATGGTTCTCAAACTTTTTCCTTGTCAAGGACCAAATTAATATGTATTTGGCCGCAGACCCCCATCTGAAAAGATTTAGTGCCAGCGACCGGCATACAATTTCTTATGACATATTTAAAAAACAAAAATCAAGATATTTTGAATACAGCGGATCTACAAGCTCACTAATTTGTAGATTGGCTATTTTCAAATAACCAATTCATAGGGTTAAAGTGGTTACACTGATTTTGATTAACACATTTCGCTGGGGTCTCCCTGGAACCCCCTCAAGGACCCCTGGGGGTCCCCAGACCCCACTTTGAGAAACACTGCGCTAGCTAGGCAACCACGGTGTCTTCCTCTGTACAGAGCCACTCAATGGCGGATGAGAGCAGTGGCGCTGTCTAGCTGTTCTCATTGGCTATGTGGCGTGTACCTGAAATTTACCTTATACCTATCAAGTCCATATATGGAGCACTGGCTCTCAAAGTAGGGTCCGGGTCTTGAGGGAATTTGGAGTCCCCAGAATTTTTTAAAACAATTTAAAGACTTAAACCCTATTTTATCTTTTGGCTATTCGAACATAGCCGATATTATTACACCTATTTTCGAAAATTGCTGACAAAAAGTAAAAAATCTGAACAAATCTTCTCTTGTGGGGTACATTTTTTTCAAATGGGGGTCTGTGGCCAAATACATATCAATTTGGGGGCGCTTGACATAAACATGTTTGAGAACAACGACTATGGAGAGACATTTTCCATGGTTAGTGCAGGCTACAGATGAAATGACAGCATGTCTTGCTTTTCTTTCCACAGCATTTTCACTTCAACACAATCATTCAATAATAAAGAGTCAGATGACAGATGAAAGAACAATCTATGACTAGAATCTTTGTGACAACCTTGCCATTTGAGAAACGGCACAAGATCTGAGATTCTGAGGGTATGGATACATGACAATGGCCTACTTCTAAATGACCGTATTCAAGCACACAGACAATTTTAATGCACTTTTAATGCAGGTTTGAATCATATCAAGGTATTACAAAAACACATTTTCAATCATTGTAGCCTATGTCATGCAACAGGGTGTAGGGGCTTAATGCATTTATGACGTTATGGTCATTTGTTGCTTTTAATGGCACAATGGCTGCTATATATGCTTGACATACTGTATGTATTATTAGTATAGCTATATATTCTGCATAATGAGTACTTTCTACTTTTGGTACATTAAGAATGTTGATACCAACACTTTTGTACTTTTACCCAAGTAAATTTTGATTTACGGACTTTTACCTGTAACAGAGTATTCCTAGATTGCAGTATTGATACTTTTACTAGTAAAAGTAAAATATGTGAATACTTTTTCCACCACTGATTACCCTCTATTGTTCTTCACAGACACAACAATGACTCACCTTTAATGACAATGAGCCACTAGACTAGACTGTGGCCCATACATGGGCAACTGGCGGCCCGGGGGCCACATGCGTCCCCCACCTTCACTTAATGCGGCCCGCAGGTTAATATCGGATTACTGATATATCATTGATTTCAGCTGTGACAATTCAAAACATGCAAACATGACCCGCTTTAATTACTTCCGTCTATATTAGTAGCTTAATGACTAGTATTACAATTCTATTGTCTTTTTTATGTCCAATGCATTTGTATTTAAGTTCATAAAGTTAACATAAGTATAACTAAATGCATTTGAAATAAAATAAAAATGTTATTTTTCAGGATTCCAATTCGAAAATAGCAAAAAATAATTCTGGATTGGCTATTTTTGCTACTTTTGTGTGACATAGAATGGCAATATGCAGTGTGGAAATATAGTGGCCCTCTCCATCATCAAAGTTGCCCACCCCTGCTGTGGCCCCATCTCAATGGTCTTTCAGGTACACCTACTGTGGTCAGACATTGCCCTCTTGTGGTTAAAAGCATCAGCCACTCCTATGTAAGATACACGCAAAGAAATCTTTCTTTCAACCACTTTAAGTGTAGAACAGCATTTCTGTCAACTGTAAACATAAATTAACAGTTTTGGTAAACATTTTCAAACCAACATAGATATCTGTTTTTTCCCCGTTCTTTTTACACAGCTTGAACATTTATTATAATAATACATGCACAAACATGTCCCCAAATATGTAACCCTCATAACCCCCCCTTTTTATTTTGTTTAGGTGATTGATAGATATGTTGATAAATAGATAGATTATCAGAATTAACTTTTATTTACCAGCAGCTGAGCAGCACATAATTGGCAAATAAATGGCAAAGGTGTGATCATGAGTAGCGCGGATAAAAGTAATGTTCCTACAATGAAAAAAACAAATAATAATACGTTTTTAAAAAAAAAACTGCACAAAAAAATAAATAAATTAGAATTTAGTGATATACCAGCAAACTTCTGCTGAATGTAGTTACACTACTCATTTAACTCTACATGTGAAACTCAAACTACTGATGATGAAAGTGAAACCACTCTATTATTATTATTATTACTATTATTATTGTTGTTATTGTTATTATTATTATAATTATTAATATTATTATTATAAGTAGGCCTACTAGTATAAAAACAACTAACCACATAAATGCCATCGTCAGGATGGCCGAGCGGTCTAAGGCGCTGCGTTCAGGTCGCAGTCTCCCCTGGAGGCGTGGGTTCGAATCCCACTTCTGACAGTAATTTTATGTTTTGCATAATAGTGTATGTCTGTGTCATTAAATGTCTCTATGAATTGAGTACAAAAGACCCCCATGGAAACAAGCCATAGGCTTTCTTAGGTTGTAAATCCTCTTAGCAGACCTTGTATTGAACTGTATTTTCCTGTGCCTTTTTGTTGCCAGACCCAAGGGGTCGGCCTACATGAGGCTTTGTCCCTCTTTCGTCCATACATGGGCATAAAAGGGACCACGGTCCATTTCGTCCATACATGGGCATAAAAGACACAGAATTTCGTCCCCCTTTCGTCCATACATGGGCATAAAAGGGACCTCGGTTATTCTGGGTCCGGCAGAACCAGGTCCCCTGGTCTTTTTTCCCTGCAAACTGCTAATAAAGTCTTCAATCAATCAATCAAACTCTCCAACACTGAACAACACGTTGCTAGGCAACCACAGACGCGTTGCAGAGTGCTCTCCCCCGGAAGTACGTGGCTGGAGGAGGAAAAACATGGCGAATAACAACACACCAGCGTCGTCCAGTGGTCCAACAGTGTCATTTAAATGTTCAGTGAAGCGTCTGATGGAGCTCTACCTGTCCGTGTTGTTAGGTTTAATAACGGTGGTTGAGGTCCATGCGGATCATAATGATAATGTGTTCAGTGCAAGCAGCCACATGCCCATGGCTGCAGCCAGGGATCTACGGTGAGAGAGAGAGAGCTAGCTGTGGCTACAGCACAGGGTTGCCACGTCCGCTTTTTATAAGCGACTTTGGGCTTGTTTTTTTTCCTGTATAGTTGCTTGTAAATTATTGTCTGGAAAAAGTACTATTTTTTTAAAACTTATGTAAAAGTATCAATACTGCAATGTAGAAATGCTCTGTTACAAGTAAAAGTCCGGAATTCAAAATTTACATGAGTAAAAGTATTGGTATCAAAATGTACAAGTGCCAAAAGTAGAAAGTACTCATGCAGAATGTCCCATATCACAAGTTCAGTAATACAAATATTTTGAAAATAGCCAAGGCTAAAGGGGTTAATGTATGTTTACTTTTGCAACAATAACAATCTACAAAGTAACTAGTAAAGTTTTCAAATAATTGTGGTGGATTAAAAGTACAATATTTGCCTCTGAGCTGTAGTGCAGTAAAAGTATTGAAAATTGTAAAAAAAAAAAAAAAAAAAAGTACAGTACTTGAGTAAATGTACTTGCTTATTTTAGGCTTCAATGTTTTAAATCAAATATGTTCATGTAAATGTTTTTGACAGGGAGCATTTGTGTTTGAATGTTTCAAAAATATTCCAAATATTCTACATTCCACGCAGAGTTTTTGAAAATAGCAGGTCACAACGCGACGCGTTGCGAGCTTGTAGATCTGCTCTTTTCAAATTCATGTTCATGTGGCCTATAGTCGCTTCTTTTGAGCTTGTTTTCCTAGACCTGGCTGCTTATTTCTCTCGCAGAATCTGGCAACACGTGGCTACGGCTACATAAGGCTAGCTGACATAAGATGTCGTGACTGCTTCTGATATTATATATATATATAACAACTGATTTGATTATTTGATCGTAGATAAGGAGTGAAGTACACTTTAAAGTGCGCAACACGATCGCCGTCTTGATTAAATTATAATGTGAGGCATTCTAGTCTTGGATCATCTGGGCACCTCGATTATTTTGTCCAAAATGTTGAAAAACTAGAATATTTGAAAAATGGTCTTAAGTAATAAAGTGTACATGATGTGAACATGCTTGAACATTGGACAATTAAGGTGTAACATTTCTACAATTGCTACAAATTGCTACAAAATCTGTAATTCTAATCATTTTGGGGCATAAACAAGAAGTTGAAGGACAACATTAAGTCTGATAATGATGTACCGCATCATTTATTCTTAACCATTTTTCAAATATTTTGTTTTTGGACATTTTGGACAAAATAGCCAATTTTACATTGAGGTGCACTGCCCACATGTCCCTAGTGCCCACCTATCCTGTATCCTCATACATGTATTTATCGAGTCTGACCTTTGCTTTCATAGATAGGAAAGCAAAAGTAAATCTTGATAAATACATCAAATGTGATTTGTTCCAAGGCTTTAGCTGCATTAAAACCTTTTTAGATCCTTGACGAGCATACATGCATCATACATACATGCCTGTGGTTGAATCCCACAGCCCAAGATCCAAAGCACATCCAGTTGAAGTATTTAGGTTGCTGTCTCTAATTCATCTGCATTTAATCAAAATGTCAAAAAATGTGTGCTGACAAGTAATTAAAACAGAAGTGACATTTATGAGCATGATCTGTTAATGTTACAGGCCATAGCTTCCTAATTTGGTACACCATGTTGCGCATCTGTTATAAAACTGTCACCCCACTATTTTGAATCACATTACAAGCCCCACACTAATTGTACAATGTTTGGGCCACTTCTCTTTCTCTCCAGCCTCAGTTACTATCTCCTGACACGGGTTCATAATGGCCTTAACAGATTCCACAAACATTGCATGATTTTCTTAATTGAACTGAATGATCCAAGCCTTTTTGTAAACGGGTGAAGACGTCAGTAATCAGTTATTCTCAGTCAGTGTCCTCGAACTCCTCCCAGACTTTTAACCACTTAAACCATACTTTGTTGACTGGTGTACCCCAGGGGTCTATACTTGTTCCCATCCTTTTTAACCGCTCTACACCAAACCTCTTAGCTGAAGATAGCCAATATGTTTTGAGCTTGCAGATTGGCTATTTTCGACAAATGTTCGGCTATCATGATATGAATAGAATAGGGATGCTAGGATTCACGTAGTTAAACTAAGTATCAACACCTTAATGCTTAATGTTCATGTTCAGGTACCTGCTGTATGACGTCAACCCTCCGGAGGGCTTCAACCTGCGCCGGGACGTGTACATCCGCATGGCGTCTCTGGTGAAGACCCTGAGGAAAGGGGGAGATGACTGGGTCTTGGTGCTGCCTCCCTGGGGCCGCCTGTACCACTGGCAGAGCCCGGACATCCACCAGGTGCGCATCCCTTGGGGAGAGTTCTTCAGCCTCACGAGCCTGCAAGCCAACGTGCCCGTCATCGAGTACGAGGAATTCATTGCCGGTGAGTAAAATGGTAAATGGTGCCTTTTAAATAGCACCTTTATCCAAAGTGCTTTATATTCACCGATTCTCAGGGTCCCCACGGTCATGAAATTCCTGGAAATATTTTGAAGTTAGAAAAAACTTTTTCCGGTCCTGGTAAAGGTTTGGAATTGATCAAGGGTCCTGGAAAAATATTTGGCTATGCATTGTTTTTGGCTATTGATTTTGCTAATGAAAAACATTTTCCAAAACATGTATAACATTACACGAAATATGTAACATAGTTCTTTGCCGAACGGCTGTGTGATTGCAGCCTAATGTATACCGGACATGACTCAAATAACAGGTTTACAAGTTCACAATGTGCTGCATTGTGATGCGTAGTTAGTTAGTAAATTTGGCATGACATTTTTAGTGTAATTATACCATTCTATGCTTTATTTTTGCTACACTGCCTGTCTTTCGGCATTGCACACTCATTATTGGGCTGAATGATTGTTATATAGGCCTGGAAATTGGGTTAAATATTCTGGAAAAGTTTTGGAAATTCATTGGTACTGTAAAAATGTGTGGGAACCCAACAGCAGAGGCAACCTTGCAAGGCACCAACATGCTCATTGGGAGCAGTTTGGATGTTCGGTGTCTTGCTCAAGGACACTTCCACACAAATCCAGGACGAGCCACTTCAGACATTGTCTCGGTGAGCAAAGATTGACATGCTAAGAGGTGTATGTAAAGCACATGATGTTACATGAGAGAAATCTAACAGGATGTTTTTGTTTTAAAAGAAAAAATCTTGCCTTTATTGATAGTCTACCCTACAGTGTAGAGAGACGGGAAACAGGGAGAGATAGTCGGGTAGTGACATGCAGCAAAGGTCCACCGGGTCCGGGACTCGCTGTGAGGCAATGGCAGGCATCAGAGCCTATGACCCCTTGGCTATCAGCACCTCCAACAGGATGTTTTCACTCACACAACGATATTCCTGATTCTCTTTCACCATGTTAGACTCAACTAAAACACAGTTAACCACTTAAGCCCTATTTTATACTTAGTCGTTTGACAATGTCGCGGAAGAATAGTGAAAATAGCTGAGTTCCAAGCTTACAATGTGCCACGGGGTTTGAGCTTGTAGATTGGCTATTTTCGCTACTTTTGAAAATGATTTATTTAATTTTTTTGTGAACATTTTGGGAAATGGAGATGGGCAAAATAGGGATGCCAGGTTGAAAATGGTTAACTTACGTCATTAAGGCTACAGAATCAATAGGGAGAACGAAGATTGTGTGTACTCTCCGTGAATGTGTTTCTCCCTTGGGCCCAGAGTCTGGCGGTCCGTTCATTGACCAGGTCCTGGTGCTGCAGAACTACGCCGAGGGCTGGACGGACGGGAAATGGGAAGAGAAAGTGGACGAGAGGCCCTGCGTTGACAGACTGATGTACTCCAAAGATAAACAAGGCTATTACAGGTAAGAACGAACCTTCAACACCGCCGTCCCAAACAGATTTCACGTTCAAAGCTCAAGTTCAAAGGCTTTATTGTCACGATGGGAAATTGGTTTTGCATTCCGGTGATGTTTATTAGCAAGTCATATATGAACCCCGATTCGGGCAAGGGGAGGGTAATGCTGTATTCTAATGAATGACAGGCATTTACAATTGGTCTGGGCATTATATTGATATCATATCGATATTCTGAACTACACTGAGTCCTTTGTATAGTGTACATGTAGTACTCACACAGCAGCATTCTGGGCCAGCTGGAGAATATTTAAAGACTTGTTAGGTAAGCCCAATAGTAAAGAATTGCAATAATCCAGACTGTGGGTAAGAAATGCATGGACTAGTTTTTCTGCATATTTATGGGACAGGATGTGCTTGATTTGTATAATGTTACGTGGGGGGGGGGGGGGCAGTCTTTGAAATGCGTTTTATAAATGTGTTTTATAAGTGTTTTATAATGTGTTTTATAACCACTTAAACCCCTATTTTCTGCTAAGGTTTTCCTAGAAGGATGCTGGGGTTTAAGTGGTTAAAGTACATATCGTTGTTGTTGGGCAGAAACCAGCTAAATCCATTTTGACGCTTTTGCATTTTTTCCATAAATCAGTGCTATTGAACACCCTTTAACGTCGTGTGTTGGTAAAAAAAATATTGAACCAGCAAGATGTTTTTCATTAGATACAATGTTTCTAAGATATTTAGCGCCAAGCACAATAACCTTTTGGTTTCTACAGGTAATCCAGGTCTTTATGTCATGTGTTTGAACTGTAGTTAACTGATGGGTTTATGGAGTGTTTCCTAATAATATTACCTAAAGTAAGCATATACAGTACAAGGTCATTAGTATTAACCCATTAACACCGGGAAAGCATCTGTGTCATTTTAGATTTCTTTGGCTATTCAAAAATAGAAGATCTACAAGCTCATAGCGCTGCCAGCTTGTAGATCTGATGTTTCCGTGTTGATTCGTTGATAACATAATACATTAAAACAAAATGATGTATACAGTATATATAAAAACATGGATCCTCGATTATTCAATTAACCTATATGAGCAAGATGAAGTCATTTATTGGTTCTAAATGTCGGTTTCGATAGATTTTCGGTTAATTGCCCAGCCCTAAATTTAATCCAGTTTCTTTAATGCCATTTAAAGGTTCTAGTCTCTGTAATGTGGTGCTTAATGGTGTCAAATGCAGCTACAAAACATTTACAGAGAGGTATCTGATGTCTGAACATTCACCAGTGCTGTGCTATGATGTACTGTAGCCTGAAATACATTATTGTTACAGTATGTAGAACGTCACATAAACTGATTGGCAACTGCTTTCTCAAGGATCTTAGATGTAGGTCTATAGTTGAGGTAGAGTAGCAGTAACACTGCAGGGCAGAGTAACATGGTAAAACAGTGGCAGAGTGTAACAGGGCAACATGGCAGCAGTAGCATCAGAACATACTACACTGAATTGACTGAAATGTGTTCAAGTTGCTTTTAAGTGTAAGCAACATAGACTTTAATTTAAATCAAAGCCTTCAGTAATCCTACAAATACACAGTGAACCCGTTTCAGGCATAGAAGAATGACGTTGACATGTTCCTTATCAGCTTCACCTTCCATTCATCTCCTGTGCGTTACACCCATCTATTTCATCTCCGTCTCTCCTCTCTATGTGTCCCTAAGGGGCTGGTTTTGGGGCTACGAGGAAACGCGAGCTCGGAATGTCACCTGTATGTCAGCTCAAGGCCACGCCTCCATCATGGCCCCAATCCTTCTGAACAACATCACATCGACGTGAGTGATCCGATCTGCTTCATGATGTCTGACTAGTTTGATTAGAAAACAAATAGTTCTGATGCTTGATTCTGATTGGTCCCATTGTAAGATATAAACACATACCTGGACCGTGGTGTGTATCAGTATCACTGCACCAATTACAATGCGTTTACAATATTCACTGCACTGTTCCATGGATGTACAGTATTTAGTACCTTTCGCAATTTAGTTTTTCCGAGGATGGCAGGGGAAGAAGAGCACTTGTTTTAGTTCACTCAACACCCTGCATATGTACAATGTTTTACAATAAATGCATGACTTTAAAACAAGTTAGATATGGCATACCGTTTGGATTTTGCCCAGCAACTGCATTGTTTGTGCAGTCAGTTGGTGAATATTTTCTTGCAGAAATTATTCTTATAGTGACATTGTCATGAAAAATAACTATACAATTGCGATCTGTCTATGATTTTCATATTGCCATAGTTTATAACCATTTTATAAAAGCAATTAGCCACATGAGGCCTTGGTTGAGAGTGATTTTAGAATAGCTAAGGGGCTTATAAGCACTCCGCTCTGCGTCGTGCCTAACAGTGCCCCATAACTGTTCTAATATTTCTGTAAACCATGGCCTACTGTGGCATATTTCTTTATTTTATTAAATGGTTGTAAAGTAACTTACATGAGGCCATCTAGCAACCTACTTGTGAGTAGCCAAGATGGAGTCTGGATTTCAAACTTGTTCACTGTTTCACTGCTTATAGATTGTATTCATTGAACTTACTGATTGTGACAAAAATACTTTACACACGGTTCTTGGTTGCAGGTCAGTGATGCTGGACAGAGCAGAGACCGTCCTCCATGACCACTATGCTGGGAAGGACTACTGGGATGTACGTCTAAACTCACTTCTAACAGTTATATGGGTCTTCAACAGAGGCTCAAGGACCACTAGGGGATCCTCAGAGTTATTACAGGGGGGCCACCAAATCTTTGTGTGATAGGAACCATTTTTTTTATTAACCACTTTAACCCTAGCATTCTTATTCTGGGGGGAACATTCATCGAAAATAGCCGATCTTCAAGCTCACAACGCGTCGCAGTTGGCTATTTTCGGAGAAGAGATTTGGTATAGACTAGTGAAAGAAGAGCAGACCAAGTACAGAGCCACAGGTCAAGATTATTAAGTATTGAGGGTTTAAGTGGTTAAATGTCTGAAAATACACACTAACACGAATCCTCCAACATATTAATAGAAAAGATAAACAAACAAACAAGGACCCCAGGTTGGGACTCAGTGCCTTTTGATTATAAGGTTTTCTTACTTTGTGTTCCAGACTCGCCGCAGCATGGTCTTTGCCAAACACCTGCGTCTCATAGGAGATGACTTCAGGGCCAAGTACCTGAACTCTACAGACAGCAGTGACTACACTGTGTACAGCGAGGACTGGACCCGTATGAAGGTGAGTGAGAGTATTATTCTCCTGTCTCTTCCAAATGCACATTTGCATGGATTCAAGTCCATCATGGCTTTCTCTTGGCTTTCTCTAAAGGATGATTTATGCCTAGTGCACTGAAAATAGCCGATCTACAAGCTCACGACGCGTCGCTCTGCGTGTGTGACACGGCGTGCAACCAAGTATAAATCAGGCATAACCCTAACCATGTTCCTGTAATGTATGTTCCTGTAATAATATATATTAAAGATATTTTAAAGGGAGCATTTCGCCCATTTTCAACCTCATCTTCAGTATTTGAATTGGTCAAACTAGCTGTAGAATGCATGTTCAGAAGAATCTTACATAATACCTTAAAATAAATGGTCTCGGATATTGCATAAAAGCAAAGGTTAAAGCCTCAATCTGCGATTTCTTCAACTGGTGGGCTGTATGTGGAGCAGCCGAAACATATGTTTAGGTTATCCACATGAACCCTAGCGTCCTCATTCTGTGCATGTTATAATACAAGCTCATACTGTTCTGCGTACAAGCTCATATCTACAAGCTCACATGTTATGAGCTTGTAAATCAGCTATTGTCACTAATTATTGTCAGTAATCAAGTGGTGGTGTGGTATTGTTTTGCTCATATCCAGGCGAAGCTGGGCTCCGCTAAAGGCGGACCTTATCTGGGGGTTCACCTCCGTAGGAAGGATTTTATCTGGGGTCACAGGGAGGATGTGCCGAGCCTTAAAGGTGCGGTCAAGAAGATCCACAGCCTGATGAAAAAGCACAAAATCGACAGGGTCTTTGTTGCCACAGATGCAGATGAGGAAGGTAATGACAGTTGGTTTGGCTAATGATGACTCTGTGATACAGCGTCAGCAAGCTGTATCACTAGGTCTGAGCAGGTTCCATTCATTTTTCAATATTCGCTGAGCAGGTATTTTGATGGGTTCTCATATTTGAATGTGAACATCCCTCACATGCCATTCAATTAGCTACGCACCCACTAGAGATGGCTTTTTTTTATTTTGTTAGAATAAGTCTTAAAGGTTTAATGACATCAAATTTCTATTTTGTTTTAGGTTTTCTGACCTCAATTACACACCAAAACACCTTTGAACATTCAGTGGCTTTTCTGTGGTCTGGGGTTTTCTGAATAATTAGGCTCAGGACCATGATAAAGACTTTTAATGTTTTGTAAACCAGCATGTCATGAAACCTTTAAATAGATAAACTAGAAAGGTGTTGTCCTCGTAGCATGGATCTTTGCCACGCCTGGTTGCCTAACCAGGGCCTAATTTGGCTGCGTTGCGTGTGTGTAACATATTTGGGCCAGATCGGGCACTGCTTTCCTCCTGCATATTAGAAAATGAAATGAAGATAATGAGCAATCTAATCACAAAGTTTAATTTAATAATAAAAAATGAATAATCAACAGATTAGCAGACATTAGTCAAATGATCATTAGTTGCAGCCCTACTAATGTCAGGATGACATCAGTCTCTTCTTGACACTTTATAATTTATCACCACTCTCGCCCGTGTTCTGCTGGCGACAGCAGGTCTATTATTCGCTGACACTCTTGTCGTGCCATGGAATGTGGTCCTTGTACCTTCCAATGCAGATGGGGACATCATTCATAACGGGAATGACATCTCTATTATTTTCTGACACTCAATGCCAGAGCCCTTGGAATGTGGTCCCTCGTTCATAACGGGAATGGTGACTTGACTCAGCCACATTAATCAGTGCTGCGATAAATCACCCACGCTGTCATTAGTATTTCTTTTTTTGCACCATCACCCAGTAACTGTGGTGTTTTGACAACAACCCCCTGTATGTGTTGCAGAGCTGGAATCTCTGAAGAGGATGTTGCCAGAGATGGTGCGCTTCGAGCCCACCGGGGAGGACCTGGAGCTGCTCAAAGATGGAGGAGTGGCCATCATCGACCAATGGATCTGCGCACATGCCAGGTACTACTCCTCCCCTTTCTTACTACTTATGTATACCTTGTTGCACAATTTACATAATTCAGGTTTATTTACATGGAGGTGAGGTGAGGCTCAAAGTGCTTTTTGAAGTTCTGTGACCTGTGACATGCATTGCATGCATAGACACGTCATGTCCTTTGTTGAACAACAAAGGACAACGGCTTTGAGTTTTTCGCTAAATATATCCATTATATAATGCCATGACAAAACTCTACATCTTTTGTTGCTCACAAAGAAAAGCAGCAGAAAGGCCAGGGGGGGTATTTTCAGCTGTCCTTTTTTATTTTCTAGAAGTAATTCTTATTTTTGCATAACTAAAAATGTTATCATTGTTAAAGGTAGGGTATGTGATTTTCTTTGGTTAAAATAAGTGTTAAATAGCTCTATATTCTGATAGTACTCATTGCTATTGTGTTTGTTCAGTAACAGGAGTCTCTGAAAATACCAATTTTATCCAATCGGGATAGAGAACTCAGACAGGATACAGATTAAACAAGTGAAATTGGAAGTGATGACACTAAGACATGAGCAGACACAATTGGAACTGGAACACTATAAACGATAAATGGGTACTCTCTCCTGACTGACTGAGATTTTGTCACCTACCTGAAAATGTATTTTCTGTTTATTAAAGAGCTGGAGAGACGGGGAGACTCCTGTTACTGAACAAACACTCTATAGCAATGATTACTATCAGAATATAGTGCCATAACCTTTTAACCCAAACATATAACTTACCCTACCTTTAAGTGCTATCTTACTAAGATATTTTTGGGGCCTTTATTGATATTACACAGTTGAGAGAGGGAGACCGGGAATCGAACCTGCGACTCACTGTCAGGCTACATTAGAGCCTATATGTGATATGCGCCTTAACCCCATTGATTTTAATCGAATAGTTTTCCAAGTTGATGAACTAGTTAGGTGGACGTTGCTGCCCTCATATACCGTAGAAGATATCACATGTTTTTCTGTGGAATGTCACGGTATGGATTTCAGCCATCTTGATAGTCACTGATGTCACTACACTGTAACTTTCCAGGTTCTTCATTGGGACATCGGTATCCACCTTCTCTTTTCGGATCCACGAAGAGAGGGAGATCCTGGGTTTCGACCCCAAAGCCACGTACAATCGCTTCTGTGGGGACAATGAGAAAGAGTGCGAACAACCCACACACTGGAAAATAGCCCACTGATTTCACCGAACTTCTTCTACACGCAACACAAGTGCCAAAAGCAGTATTGAAGAGACACGTTCTTCTCAACGTGAATCAGACAGAAAATATGTGACGCCTGTTTGTTATTTTGTAATGTATTTTGTTACTTTTTATCTTTTCAGATTTGTGCAATCAGGTCTTGTGTAGACCACTGTGACTCTAAAGCTCATGTAAGTCAAATGGCCATTACCGGGATGTCAAACACGTTTTAAAGTTCTACACTTTAATCCACTGGGTCGTTTTAAAGTGAGGGAATTCGAATTTAACCCTGGAACCTTGTATTTGACTCATTTTTAATCGTGTCTTGTAAGATGTTCCTATTGCCCCGTTAAGGTAAGGAAAAGAAACAAGTGTCTTGCTGACTAGTATTGATAATGAATGAGATAGCAGCTTTTGTACTGTTTTGAAAGGGAAATCTCAATTTTGTCTCACATTTGTCAAGAGATTAGTATTTTCTAACTGCTGTCAACAATTCAAATATGTGAACATGACTTCTTACTTGCCTCATAGTTGCTGAATATTTTTCTTTTTGTGGACGACCAATATGAACACATGATACATGGGTTAAATGACAATGATGTGTAGATTTAAAAAAAGAAGAAGCTATTTGTCATATCATTGGAGTGCTGCTACAGTACAATTTCCTCAGTGTTTGTTCAAAGCACATTATTGTTGCATTGTACGTTGCATTCATGCTGTTGACGTTTTTGCCCTTTCTACCACTGAAAGGAATGGTGCTGAGACAAAGGAGCCATCATGGCCTGTCAACAAAGGGCAGGCATTAAAATGACTTTTCTCCGAACACGCCCAGCTTGTTTTCATTCCAGGTGACACACCTTTCCGTCCTGTGTTGGACATTGACTTATCACATGGGTTGAATACAGTACAGTGCATGACGTCATTGGCCACTACTATCGTAGTTTTCATTATTGTAAGGCTTCAGATATCATATTAAACTTTGCTAGGTCAGGTGGAGATACGGTTTGAAAACAAAAACACCAAATGCTCACATCATTTTAAACGTCAACTTTATTAGCAGAGCTTGAATACAATACATACTAATTCATGTATATTTTTATTGATTCAGTCACTATAACATATTTTTCAAAACCTGTTTAATTGGCAAACGCGATTTATTTTAAATCATTATGTAGCCTTTGGGCAATGTATTAACTAAGTATTTCACAAACTTTTATCTAAATCTCTGATTGTCATAGTTGGATTCCAGGCTTGGAATCAAATGTAATTCTTAATGTCAGGAAATACAGTTAAATCTTATTGTTTGCATTATTTCATCCCAACCTTCCTCATTACACCCTAGCCAAGTAGATTAAGTATACGTATATCCTGTAGGTGTAGGAAGGGTCTTTGATGTGTATTACCAGACATGAACTTCTGGTAGACACTTAAGACAGTAATCCCATTTCAATAACTTGTTTTGCCACCACCAAGACGGCATGACAAAGGGGAGATCAAAACTAGCATGACACTGTTTGAATTTAAAAAAGGAAGGCCCTACAGCTACACCCGTTTAACTATTTTTAACAATACTTAGGAGAAAAAGACTATCATTATATTCAAGTCTGAATGTAAAGAAATGAAGCTAATTGGCTCTTAAGTGCAATGGTTGGCACGTAAGAGGCTTTTCAACCTCAGCTATGCTCCTATTTTCAATTCAGCGTTTCTATAGGTAATTACCGGTAACACAGACGGTCAACTTTAATGAGAGGATGTGTGAACGGTCGGATCACAGCTCCTTACCCGAACCCTCTGGCATCTGTTGATATGCTCGCTTTTTGTCTCTCTCACTTATTTCTTTTGATTCCCCCCCCTCTTTGTACACCTGTTAAGAAACGGTTTAAAACCTGTATTACTACTACCCTGATAATGGAAGTGTGAAGCATTGTTTAGTGTTTAGCTTCACAATGCACGGGTGTCATGTTGCCTCTGAAGCACACTGGAGCCAACTACAAGGCACACATAACACTTTGCCTTTTTATTCTGCAGATGGGAAGAGTGCACTGTCAATACAATTGGTCAGTGGTGGAAGAAGTACTCATATTCTTTACTTAAGTAAAAATATTAATACTACAATGCAGAAATACTCTGTTGCAAGTACAGTAACACAGGCAATTCTATGTAAATGTTTTATTATTTAAAGCTGTATTATGTAACTTTTGTTGGTTGTGTTTGGTCTCCCTTCTCATCTACAGAGACATTTAGATCCTATGTCCGGTTTGACATGACCCTTGACACTATCCTGTTTCTCGTTTGGCACTTTTTTGACACTTTCTCCCCCGAGCAAGCTGGCAGGCCCTAATTAAGCCACTTGCACAGGTAACCTGGTAACATGTGGCGCTGCCAAATGTTGCTATTTTGGTGCAGGACAAAGTATAATGCAAAAAAAGAGAAACAAAGTCCACACACTGATCCTAATGCGATTTTCTTTCCAAATAACATTGATCTATGAGCTACGATCACCTCAACCACAGGAACCACTGCCAAGTGAGAATCTCCTAAATCCATTATTTGTCAAGAATTCAGCTCCCTTATGAAGCTGTATGTGAATGAGAATTGAAAATATACCTGTGTTGTGTCTGTGTTTTATATAACCTGAAAAAAAACACACACATTTAAATTTGGTGTTTTCAGTGGTGGAAAATCAATACTGCAATGTAAAAATAATACACAATTCAAAATGTACTTGAGTAAAAGTACAAAAGTATTGGTATCAAAATGTACTTAAGTACCAAAAGTAGAAAGTAGTCATTGTGCAGAATATCCCATTTCACAAGTTTTCAAATGTATAAAAAAGAATTTGAAAATGGCAGACCTACAAGCTCACAATGCGACGCATTGTGAGCTTGTAGATCGGCTATTTTCAAATGGCCAAAATGTATATAGGGCTGAAGTGAGTAATGTATGTTTTGTAATAATAATCAAAATATACAAAGTAACTAGCAACTAAAGTTTTCAAATAATTGTAGTGGAGTAAAAGTACAATATTTGCCTCTGAGATGTAGTGGAGTAGAAGTAATAGTACTGAAAATTGGAAATACTCCAGTAAAGTAACACATACCACAACATTGTACTTAAGTACAGTACTTGAGTAATTGTACTTAGTTACTTTACACCACTGGGTGTTTTCAAATGAGTAAATCTGCTAATTGCACAAGAGACATTATAGTGTGTGATGCTTCCTGTAGGGAGAGGAGACATCCTCCAGGGACAATGCACTGTAGCTGCCTACACCGTGCAGTGATTTATCCCTACAGGACTATAGTCACGCACACACATGATGATGCATAATGCATGACTCATGTGGACACACATGATTTGCATTTTTTAACCCCCTCTGGACAGCCACCTGCCTACCCACCTACTACCTTAGTTACACAGTCAAGAAGACACCTTTGTATGAATGAATGGTTTTTATTGTCAGTTTTACAGTGGTGTAAAAGTGACAAAGTACATTTACTCAAGTACAGTTTTGAGGTATTTTCTTTTTACTTTACTGGAGTATTTCCAATTTTCAGTATACTTTTTTACTTCTACTCCACTAAATCCCAATTCTGCCACATTGTCCCTGTCACTGCTGACCCGTATTGGTTGGTCTTGGGGAGGGTGTGTGGACCAAAGGTTCCCAAACTTTTCAAGGCGCGACCCCCCAAAATTATCATATTTGAACTGGGGACCCCCCACCCTGACAAGCACTTTGAATTGTAGACATTTAGTTTGACTCTGTTCCACAAATAAATATTGTGAAAATAGCCCAACTACAAGCTCACACTGCAAGGTGTTGTGAGCTTGTAGATGGGCTATTTTCACAATATGCTTTCTTACATAATTTGACAATTTGGCCAATTTGTTATTAAAGAGTTCTTATACGTCCTTCAATTGTCACTTAAGAAATGTGCAGATACCCTGTATACACTTATACTGTATGTTTGTTTGTTACTGTAACTGTTGAGTGAGAAAACAATGTTGCACATTTAAGCTAATTATCTGTCTCCAAATTAGGGGAACCAGCTGGTGTGTAGACAACCACGTGTCTCCTCTGATAAACGTTACATCGGCAGTCCCTTCTTTTCACCTAACAGTGAGGAGTTTCACTAGGAGAACATAAGGAACATGCAGGTGTCTTCCTTAAATCTCTCATGTGAAAAACAACACCAAGTCAGAAACAGTATCTGGAGGCTCACTTCATTCCAAGCATTCAAAGGTGATCAGCCTTTGGAAACCTGGAGCATTTGATTACAGAGTGGTGTTTATTTGTTCCAGACCATGTTACCTGGACACCCTGTGTCCTTGAGGATTATGCCTCCAATAATTATGGATTATTAGGTAAATTAGGTTAAGTCTGTCTGATCACAAAAATGTGCTTGGTCACACTTCAGGGAACAAAGTATGTTCATCAAACGCATGGGTTTGGCAACAATGATGCACCATTTTCTTGTAGCCTACAGAATAGTGAGAATAGCCTACAGCTATTCTGCTCTGAGGGGTACATTTTCTATGGTGTCAAATACCATGCAATTTCTGTCTGGGTTTTCCTTGTATATGCCCTCTTATTTGGTGGTCTCACTTGTTTCTGTTTTCCTTAAAAAACAAATAAAAAATTGATCCCCAAAAAAACTAAACATGCAAGCCATGCTGATAATTAGCTGTGGTGTGTGATTCAGGCAAATATTGTGCTTATACTCCACCACTACAATTATTTGAACACTTTAGTTACTAAGTTACTTTGTAGATATTGATTATTAAGTATTACAAAACATACATTAACCACTTCAGCCCTATATACATTTAGTCCATTTGAAAATAACGGGTCCATTTGGTTCCATTTTGTACACTCTCAGAGTTAAATGAACACTGATGATGGTTGGACCCCCAATATGGTTGAGTCCCTGGCATATCTTTTCAAATGGGGGTCCGTTGGCTAATACGTGTCAATTAGGTGGTCCTTGAGCGAAAAAGGTTGAAAACCACTGACTTAGGTCGTTGGTTCTCAAAGTGGGGTCCGGGGACCCCCAGGGGTCCTTGAGGGAGTTCCAGGGGGTCCCCAGCTAAATGATGGATAGTTAGGAACCTAATGGACCCTTATGGGTCTGTAACTCTGAGAGTGTACAAATGGAACCAAATGGACCCGTTAGGGTCCATTTGGTTCCATTTCTACACTCTGAGAGTTTCTTATAATACTCTGAGAGTGTACAAATGGAACCAAATGGACCCGTTAGGGTCCATTTGGTTCCATTTCTACACTCTCAGAGTATTATAATTGATTTTACAATATAAACTGGGGTCCCAGAGATAGAAATGCCATTAGATGTGGGTCCATAGCCTCTAATGCATGTCAAACTGGGGGTCCTTGAAATTAAAATGGCTGAGAATCACTGCTAGAGCCGTAAAAAAAAATCTTCTCTCATGGGGGTCCCTGGCATATCTTTTCAAGTGGGGGTCCGTTGGCTAATATGTGTCAATTAGGTGGTCTTTGACGCGAAAAAGGTTGAAAACCACTGCCTTAGGTAACAAATGCGAGTAGCCTACACTTTCGTTTCTCTTGACAGCTCAGCTCACTGAACTGAAGGAACACCTGCTTCAGGTAAGTTGCGGATGGAGAGGAGCCTCAACCTCAACACGCGTCACGCCCCTTGAACAGATTGGAATCTTCCTAGAAGCGCTCAGACGTCTAACCAGGGAGTCGACAGAGAAAGTCTGCTATCGGAACTGTTCAGTAGGCCTACAGTATAGCCTTTATATCAATACAATACCTAATCAAAGAGGAATTATTTTTCAACTTTTTGTCTCCCGGTCGGAAATTGCATTTGCTTTTTATTGTGGAATATAAGCGAGGCTTCAACCAACTGATGCAGAGGAGCTGCTAGGAATAACATGCTCTCCTCATCACAACTCTGTGGTTCAGTGCGATAACAATTTACCCAGAGGAAAGAAAAGATATAAGGTACGTTTGGAATGTAAGAAATGATTTATTTGAAAACATAGTGAACGGCTGTTCACTAAGGAAGGTTTTGTTTTGGGAAAATTCATAGAGAAGGCATGGTAATTGCGTTGGAGAACGATGTAACTCACAGCCTAGACTAGCCCTGAAACATGACTGTCATACTAGACGAGCGTCATGTGAACCATGGCTAAGCCTGGACAGTCAATACTCAATATGTTTATGTATTTTCTGTTTTTGGCGGTAGTGTCGTGCGGGCTGGTCATGTTGTGGTGATACAAATCTATCTGTAACATTAACATAATATAAATCCTTGTCCTATTGTGAGCACATAAAAAATATCTTGAGAGAACAGTATTGATGAGATTCACCTGATGTTGGATGTGATTCAAAGACGTTTTTGTCCTAATTGAACAGTGGTAAAAGTACTCAAATGTTTTAGGGCTACTTAAATAAAAGTATCAATACTGCAATGTAGAAATACTCTGTTTCAAGTAAAAGTCCAGAATTAAAAATGTACTTGAGTGAAAGTACAAAGGTATTCGCATCATAAAGTACTAAAAGTAAAAGTACTCATTATGCACAATATCCCATTTCACATGTTTCCAAATGTATACAAATCCTTTGAAAATAGCAGATCTACAAGCTCACACCTGCATTGTGAGCTTGTGGAAGTGGTTGATGTATGTTTTACAAAATAAGCCTAACTAATTTTCAAATAATTGTGGAGGTATAAGTATAAGTAATAAGTATTGAAAATTGGAAATACTCTCGCAAAGTAAAAATACATCAAAATTGAAAAAAAAAAGTACAGTAGTTGAGCAAATGTACTGACTTAACCTCTGTAATTGAAAAATGCTTTTAAATGTCATATTAATATTGAGACTATTTAATGTCATAGGCCTAGTCCTGCCGCTGTTTTATAACAGTAAGCCTGTGTATAATGCTACTGACTGACAGCTGGCTACAACTGGCTACAAAAGTTGTCTAGACTAGAGGATGAGCTGCATGTGGAATTATAGTAGGGCAGCTAATGTATAGGCTGATGTATATATCTCTTAGGCTAGCTAGACTGTTGGAACCATTTATAGCTGCATTTTTTAAATACAATTAAAAAGTAAATAGGTAAAGTACACCTAATCAAAAATATTATTTTTATTGTTAGACCTAAACAACGTTTTATTTCATTTGATAATATTATTAAAACATATATCCCATCCAGTCATTTTCTCATGCATAATGTCCATCCAACATGAATGAGATGGATAGAGTCATGAAATTGTTACATGAATGGAAGTAGTGTGCATAATTCCAAGTAATCAGCCTGATAGGGGGCAAATATGAACTTTACGTTTTGGCCTATTACTTTTGAAGGCTCATAAATAAACATTTTTTCCTGGTTTCTGTGGACCCAAAATCTACCCACATATAGAATATTTGGAAAATAGATTTTTCTAAACTGCAGGTCCATTTTTTTAAACCATAGGTCCTCCAATTGCTACCGATATTTATGTGGATCATTATCTGACTAAGCTTATCAGAACTAGGTTATATAGGCTACAGCTTGCACTCTTATTTAGTTTGGAAGATATTGATCAATGAACTCCAAAAGGGTATGAAGAGACCAATGTAACAGCTGTTGGGCCAATCATGACAAAACCTGCAGGATATATATCTACCTATCTAAGTGTCTGAAACATGTCCTGAAAGTGGCAGTCGTGGCAGTCCTACATGAAACACATTTTTTTGTCCAATCATCAATGTTTCATACAGTTATGTTATGAAACAACAAAAATATGTTTCATAACAACATGTGTGTAATTTTAAAATTGCTCAATAGGGGCGCCACCACGCCAGTTGCAAACACGTGCCTAAGTCTGGCACAAATTTGGCCATAAATCAATGACGAATTTTAAACTGTTGAAACATGTGCCCCCAATGCTTTTAAAATGTAACAGTAGGGGTGACGGTGTTGCTGCAGCAGATATTTGGCCATAATAAATGAATGAGCGTCTGTCCGATCATCATAAAACTGTTCAAATTCTAGACTCTTCGCAGCTTTCAACTTCTAACTGTCCATGTTGGCTTGAACCCCCACATTGCTGCCTTGTGGCTATATTTTCATTATGGATTATTTCATCATCATCATTTATTTAACTCACGACCATGTTCACATGGTATGGAGCACAGATATCATACATTTTCATTGCATAGTATTCCCCATAGGATTCTTGTGTTGTTCACCCTGAAATTACAAATGGCCTGTATATTCTTCTGGTTGTTACACAACAGATATTTATCTGTTGTGTAACATATAAATGTCACATGATGTCATATTATTAAGTTCACTTTGGCACTTTTGCAGGAACTGATCTTTCAACCTTTGTTCGACTGTTCGTTTCAACCATTCAATGTTATTACATTTCTGTGTCAACCAGATGTAAGACATACCACAGTTCATGATGCCAACAACGATCCAGTGATGGATCATTTTCTTGACTTTTCACACCTGTGTCTTTCCCACAGTTTCCTCCCCTGATGGCGTTCTTCCATCAGTTACGACTTCTAATCTGGAAAAATGGCCTAGGTGTCATCAGACAGCCAGTAAGTGGGATATATTTAAAATGCATTTAGCATTTTCACTTTATCACTGACAAGATCCCATTTTGACCTTCTGTGGTGTGTATGATTGTATTCAAAGTTGACCTTAGTCAATGTGTGTGGTGTTGCACTGTTCCGTCTCTGATGCATTATGTTGCTGGTGTTGCATCTTCCAGGGATGGTCTTTGACCCTCGTCCTCTGGCCTGTCATCGTCTTCCTCATCTTGGCCATCACCCGCCACCGCTTCCCTCCAGTCATGAAAGACGCCTGTAAGTGTAATGTACCATAGCGTCGTTTCTTTGACGTTATGTATTACATTTTTGTGTGAGCCTTCTTTTGCACTCACACACTAGAAACATTTCAACTATTCGTACATTATGTACAAACATCCACAGCCAGGAGGCACAAGGCTGATCGACAATAACATGTATATGTTTTAACGCCCACAAATATGTGGGCCCTCAGCCAGGGATGCATTGGTCTTGAGGAGCGGTAACACGCCGTGCAACACCTATTTTGAGCAGGAGCACATGAACGCATCGATTTAAAACAACCCTTAATTCACATCAACAAAGTTTACAAAGGGGTCTATGGTTCCAAACCATAGACCCCACCCACTCTCTGAGTGGACTGCCTCTTGGTCTGGTGTTCAAAATGTGAGCCTAGGGTATAGTGGTGGGAAAGAAAGTTCATTTCAGTGAAAAAACAATTTTGTTCACGTTCACGGCAATGATTCGTTCAAATGATTTGTTCACGTTCTCGTTCAGTAGCGCTGTTTTCTAGAGTTCAAAATGTACTCGAGTAAAAGTAGAAAAGTATTGGCATCAAAATATACTTGAAGTACCAAAAGTAAAAGTACTAACATATTTGAAAATAGCAGATCTACAAGCTCACAACGCGTCGCAATGCGACGCATTGTAAGCTTGTAGATCGCTATTTTCAAATAGCCTATGTATAAAATAGGGCTAAAGTGATTAACGTAGGTTTAAAATATGTGTAAAACACCTCACGGGAGCGTTCTTTTTTACGTCGCGCGTGAACGTAACAGTTTCAGAAAGTGAACGAGCTCGTTCGCGTTCACGGCGAATGAACTAGTTCTTTTGAACGAATCGATCATGAACGACACATCACTACTAGGATATACAACACTGCCCTCAGCCTATACAGTACAAGACCCCTGCTAAATGGCCATCTGAATAACAGGACTAACGTCTCGCTAACAGAGCAGACAAGTGTTTAAATTTACATGCAAATAAAATGTAAGTTATAGACTTTAAATCCCAAATGATAAAATGTCTACAGGTTCTTTCTTAACCAACACAACACCTTACAACTCAAGTAGAGTGTTAGGGATAGGGCGTGGGGGGTGGCTGGGTTGGGCCCCCTAAAAAGATAATTGGTCCAGGGGCCTCCATGAGTCTTAATCCGTCCCTGGTGACGTTTATTTCCCTTCCCCTACTCGCTCATTATAGTCTGGTGCGTGACGTCAATAGTTACAGTAAATGAATAGTCAAATGTTTTGTACTGTTGTCCACTGAATATGCCTCACTGAAGCTGGGGATTAAGTGTGTTGTTTTTTTGGCCAGTTTGTTTGTAGTTGTTGAAGGATGAGATAATCTGTCTCCAGTGAAGAATGCTGCAGTACAATGCCCAATGCCTAACCATGGAGCTACCTCTGCCCGTGTCACATACATAATATAGTGCTACAGTTTGTTGACTTACTGTAATGCAAAGAGTTTCAAGCTTTGAAGATGAATTTTGAAGGGAAAAGAAAGAATACAGATAGATATCAGATAGATAGATAGATAGATAGATAGTAATGACATAACCATTGTAATGACATAACCAAAAAAGGGACAAAATAGGGAGTGGTTAAAAAAATTATATGAATTGCGTGTGAGGTTAAAAGTTTCAAAAAGCATAAACAGTGTGTTGATTGATTCATGGAGATTATCTTGTTGAAGGAAATGTATGAATATCACACTACAGAGCTTATTTTCTCGATTTATCAGAAACCCAATGCAAAAAAAGTCCGGCGCAAATCTTTGGTGAGAACCCATGATTGGAGATGGCTTCCAGGTTGGCCTTCAAAAAGATCCCATCCCTGTAGACATACTGTACATTCTCTGGAAAGAATGCTGTCAGACATCAGTGTCTCGTAACAAGGGCCGCAATCTGCGATATGACTCTAACAACCAGTTAGCCCACCCACCTTCTTTGTCCCCTCAATCTCTTCTGATGGATCAAATTCAATATATGAGAAGATCTGCCTGTAACGTGATGCCCTCCACCTAGCTTTATATAAATCCCAAGAGAATGAACAAAAGGGCCTTCTTAAAGTCCATTTCGCTATGCTTGTTTTTGTTATGTTTTCTTAACCCATGCAATCCGGGAACGCATCTGTGTCATTTTAGATTTGAGCTATAACCGTTATGATCTACGAGCTTGTAGATCTGCTATTTTTTGAAAAATCTTGAACTTTGTGTGCAAATCTTATTAGATATTTTATTTGGGGATCGGCAGACCAAAAACATAATTTTGTGTGAGTCCTTGACAAGAAAAGGTTTGAGCACCATTGATATAGCAACACTAGTTTGTTGAGACATTTGACAGTTACAAATGTTCGCTTTGTAAATATATATTCAAAGATTTGCAACAAAAAAAAAACTATAAAAAATCGTTTGAATAGCCAAAGAAATCTAAAATGACAGAGATGCGTTCCCCGGATTGAATGGGTTAAAGCAAGCTTCCAGACTCAGTGGTGAACCACACCTTGGTCAAGAATACCAGCAGGTACAGTACCAGACCAGATAGCCCTGATAAAATGATGAACAGATACTGTAGCATGAATGCTGTGGGAGTCGCTGCACAATAAACAAAGTGGTCTCAGAGGAGGTGATATTCCATGAAGACCGTCTAATGAAAAATGGGTCACAGCCTGGACTCAATTTCCCTGTTGTATGTACAATGCAGTGAAATGTTTGGTGGGAAGTGTTCCGCAAAGATAGTGTGAAACAGTAACGGTAAGAAATAAGAATAAGAAAATGAAGATAAAAGTGCAGACAGAATGGCAGGTATGATAAACCTCGTCTGGCAGGTATTCAGCAGCATGTGAGGAATGTTCAAGAAGGCAGAAGGCATACATTCTGCTTAGCTTTGCTTAGATGGAAGGAAAAGATGGTTTAGTGTAATATAGTAATATCTTACATAATACATGCACGGGATCTCTGTTCGTCTGTAATCAACGAATCTCGAGAACCGTCGTACCGACCGACTTCAAACTCGGCACACGCGTCACCGCCTACCCGAGGGAGCGCCACGCCCGGCGTCGAGACGGTCAGATAGGCGTTCGTCCCGAACCGCCAGAAAGGGCTCTGACCATGGCCTAAATGAGCCAATTGATTGCCATGGCGACCCCAGCCTGAGCTTGATTTGGCAAATTCCCCACACCTGTTGAATGCCCCACACCTCCCATTTGATTAGTCAGTCCACTCTCCACAGTCAGTTTGAACTGCAGACATTCTCCACACATTCTCCACTGATGTTTACCACTGCACAAGGACTTTCCAGAACCGTCCACGATCCCCCATATATTGCCATAAGTATATAGATTACTTCAGGGATCTCCATATGGGACACAGGCAGACAGACAGACAGATACAGAGATCTCCATATATGGGCATAAAAGGAACAAGGACAGACGGGTATACTCTGACAATGGGTATAACGGGTATTGCATAACAGGCTGGGGCATGAATTCCCTATTTGCATCGTTCCCAAGTAGGCTGGTGACCAACGGGCACTGTTCTAGTAGTGTAAATAAGGTCAAACTTATGGCCATCATCTTGTCTTGGTGTGCATTTATCTGCTAGTTAGTGGCTTCCAATACTACTGTAACTGTAATAAAGGTATGAGGAGACCTCAGGATAAAATGAGTGGCCAGCTTTATTGAGGATATTTGTGATATCAATGTGATGTTGACAGTGTACCACCCGTAGAGCAGTGGTTCTCAACCAGTGGTCCGGGGACCACCATTGGTCCTTTGAGGGGGTTCCAGGTGGTCCCCAGCTAAATGACGGAGAGTTGGAAACCAAACGGACCCTTATAGATCTTTAACTCTTGAGAGCGTAAAATGAAACCAAATGGACCCTTACGGGTCCATTTGGTTTCATTTTACACTCTCAAGAGTTAAATATCTGCATTACTTAATTAAACAATTGTTATTTTGATCAACGTTTGCCTGTTCTCTCTCCTATGGTGGCACCACATCAATACAGCATGGAATTGTGGACAAAATATTCTTGGGTCTGAGAGACTAAATCTCATCAAATGGTAGTCCGTGGCTCAAATGCCGAATAAATAATGGCCCTTGATATGAAAAGGGTTGAAAACCACTGCCGTAGTAGAGCTTGCCTTTGAATACAGCTTTGTGAATCAAACAGAAACAAGAACAATAGCTGTTACCCATTACCTAGAGTAGAGTGTGTGTGCTGTCCCTCCTACCATTGTTGCATGTGATTCGAGATTTCAGGGTCAGAAGGCACAGCTATAGAAAGTATAATTGTGTGTAAACAAGGCGTGGATACTCATGTGCTACTGACCGACAGTATCATGTCACGTCACGTCATGAGTTGTGGTGCCACTCATAATCGCACTACTATGCGTATTACTGTACTGTATTGTGTACATAGCTTTGTGCCTGGAAGGCTTCTCTTTATATTACCCAGGTTCCAATCCAACCCATGTCTTGTCTCGCATGTCTCTCCTCTCTCTCTGCCCTTGGTTTCCTGTCTTTGCACTCTATCTGAACTAAAAGCATACAAATGGCAAAAATAAACCCTAAAAAAAAATTCTGAATGTTCGCAGTATGAATTAACAATGAGTATTGTACTGTGTTCTGTACATGTACTGAAGAATCTTTAAAGGCTTGAGATAAAGTGATTGGGATGGATGAAAGAATCTGGAGGCTGCGTGTCGTCCCATGTTCCGTCATGTGATGCTTATTTGGCCCCATCATTTTGAGTGATTGAATATGTTCGCCTGTAATGACATGCCCCAAAATTAGAGGCACCTGAGTTAATGTGGTTCAAATGTACATGAATCACAATGCTAAAGAGTGTGTCGATTTGTATCTTTTTGAACAAAATGTGTGAATATCATAAGCCTGTGTTTACCACAGAGCTCAATCCATCCAAAACCTAATGCAAAAATCCCACTGTAAATTCCAATAATTGAATTCCACCAGCTCAGTGGCCATGTGGTTAGAGTGTCTGCCCTAAGACTAGAAGGTTGGGGTTCAATCCCCGGCCGGGTCATACCAAAGTAGACAATAAAAAATTGGTACTCAGCATCGATGGTTTGATTGTGTCCCTGTGATATCCTAGCCTATAGCGTCATGACCAGGTTGTGTACTTGTATGTCATGTCTGGGGTATGTACAGTACATCAAGCTGCCTCACGCTACAGGAGATAGGCTCCTAGGCGACACGGCTCGCGTTCCCAAGGCTAATTACTTACTTACTGATAATTTTGTGCGATCGAATATCATCAGCCTAGAATAGAAGATTAAGATATTTGTAAAAAAAAAAATCATACACGTCTGTTTTGTGATCCTAGCGAGGGGCCCAAGATAAATTGTCCCGTCGTTTCCCAATCATTTTGCAATTCAGTCATGACTCATGTTTACACTCTAGTATGCATATAGCACACACTCTTTCATGCCGTTTGTTTCATAATATGCTCTCTGTGTGTTCTTGTCATTCAGTTGTGTGGCTTTCACTATCTGAGTGAGGTGAAAAGTTCTTCTGAACGAGGGCTATAGTGTTGTTTATGTACACTGTCACTCTATTTCATAATGACTTAGGTCATGATAAATATCAAGTGAGGCACTGTTTACTAAGCTCATATTCCACCTCCAGCAAGTATGTTCTGCCTAGATGAAAGCATTGCATTTCAATTGAACATTTACAGCTATGGATATCAGATCGATACCATGCAGTTATAGGTCCAGATTTGACTTCATACAGATTAGTCTATATAGTGTTTATATTTGTATTCATACTGCTGTATGTTACTGTAAAACGTTTAACTCTTCTCTAGGAGGTATAATAAAATCATTATAATAATAATATTTTTTCTAGCCTGTCTTTGATCTCTGATGACATTTAATTCAGACCATATTCAATTCACTCAAATTTCAAATAAGTTTCAATTGATATTAAATGTATATTCTAGTGTTGAAATTTTGCCCTTTTGTTGATTAACTGAAGATTTAATTACGCGTTTATCCGCTGAATTATTCTTAGCCACCCAGCATCGGTATTGTGGGGAAAGCTTTTTCTGAAAATCGACAAGCTTGTATAACAGAAAACAGAAAATACACTAGTATTGAGCCCTGAGGGACTCCGGTTACCCATATGGGGTTTAAGTGGTTAAAAGGGATGACCTCCTTTGTTGTGTTTCAGCGTGTCTCCCAACTTTTTTGGAGTACAGTAACATGTCATTGTCATGTCTTTCAGGCTATACGGGTCCCAAGAACCTGCCCAGCACAGGATTCTTCCCCTTCCTACAGACCCTCATGTGCAACACAGACAGCAGTTGTCACAACAAATCACGTCTGACGACTTCAGGACAAACATCCAGAACCGGTCACAGGTGGGCAATAACGCTAAAGGGCAAAACATCTCTCTACCGCCTACAACAGTGGTCCTTTTTAATTTCTCAACCAGTGGTCCTTTGAGGGGGTTCCAGGTGGTCCCCAGCTAAATGATGAGTCATTTAGCTGGCTAAACAAAGACCCCCAGTGTGGTATTGTGGTATGCAGTCAGGCCACGAACACCCATAACTCTGAGTGAGTTACACATCCATAAGGGTCCATTTGGTTCATAACTATATGATTTAGGTGGGGACCTTTTTGGAACCGCCTCAAGGCCCGTGGGAGTCCCCAGACCCCACTTTGAGAACCACAGCTTTACAACAATATTATTGTATCTAACAGAAGTGATTATTTATATGCATGAATGTTGAGCATTAACCACTTAAGCCCTATATTCAAGATTGTAGCAACGCGTTGTGAATCTGCTATTTAAAAAAAAAAAAATAGAAAATCTTTGAACATTTTGGCTTATAATGACATGCCCTAAATAGGGACACCAGGGTTTTTTTTAATGATCAAATTGATACGTATACTACTCCACTTCAAGGAGTACATTTATTTGGACCGAAATAACCGAATTAAACCCGAAATTAAAAGAAAAACAACCCGGGAAAAAAATGCGCGCAAACGGGGCGCATGCACGCGCGCTGCGGCGCGTGCATGCCAGGGGGGCCTCGAAAATTACTCTAGCCCACGGGCCTCAACTCCTATAAATCCGGGCCTGAAGGTACTGACCACCACCAAGCACACATTGTGGTCAAGAACCTGAGAGTGAAACAGCAAGTCAGCGATTAAAGGTCTTAGGTTTACCTAAAGCCTTATGTCAACATTCCCCATTGGAAGGTTGAAACGTTGGCATTCCTTTAAATAAATCCTGCATCGTGGCTATGAGTCAGTGGCCTTTTCTTTATTTTAGACTTATTTACCAACGTCAGCAGCACCTCATCAATACTGGTGTGCGCCCTTCTCCTGTTTGTTTGCCAACATTCCCCATTAGTCCAGTATCATGTGATTGTGCTGGGAACGTTCAGCCTGAGTTACATGCAGTTGTGCGCGGGTGTCACACATGAAAAATAGCAGATCTACAAGCTGTAGATCTGCCATTTCCCGTGCATGACACCCACATTCAGCTACAGTATGTGTAAGTCAGGCTTTGGGTTACAGCAGAGGAGGGCTACGCCTTGCCACTGCAGCATCACAGGGGAGGCGATTAGTCTGTGTTCTTCCAGGAGAATTGCCTCTGGAGGAAACGTTAGTAAGATGTTCACAATACAGTAGGTGTGACTGGTTGAATGTTCATCTACTGGGCTCTTGACCAGTCACAACAAATCTGGAACAAAAGATAATGAGTTAGATAAGCTGTCACATTTTACCATTGCATTATTTTCTTTCTTTAGCAACTCTGCTACTGGTCTGATAAGTTACATATTTCGCGTATAACAGAAGCATCATCTATAGACACACATATATACATATATATATATATATATATATATATATATATATATATATATATATATATATATATATATATATATATATATATATATATATATATATATATATTTTTTTTTTACTGTTTTCAAACTGCTAGTAAAGTATTCAATCAATCAATCAATCAATCAATCAATCAAAAACACTGCCTATATCTAGTACTGTGTTAAAGTCCAACTGTTATGTAAGACAAAATCAACAACGAGATGAGTAGGCATTGAAAAATAATATACGATGTGGAACCCCCGTCACAAATCGGAGAGGGGTTTGGCTCTGCCAAGTGTATTATTCTTTGATAACCACTCAGCTCAACGTTAAGTTTCCCTCACACAATCTGAGTTGATTATCCTGATTATACCATGGCCACTTACCCAATGATTAAAACATTAGTAGAGTTTATTCATTTTTGGGGTCAATGCTATAAGCTTAACACTATCTTCATCAGCTTTGCTTTGGATTAAAGTATTACAGCAGGTTGGTGAAGCCATAGTAACCACTTAGAAATGAATACCAATTTCAACCGAGTCAGTCAGCTGATAGTAGTAATGGGTAATAATGGGTAATATTAACACGTACGTTTTTTGTTCCAGAAAAGTTACATTGAAATCCATGTTGTTTTTGAACCACTTGAACGCTAGCCTCCCTATTCTGGTGCTAACATTCGGTGACATTAGCAGATCTACACTTTAAGCTCATGGTGCATCGTGTCTCTGTGCCTTTTGACACGTGAGCTTAGATCTGCTATTTAGGTGAAGATAGTTAGTGTAGCGTGAAAATAGGAGGTGGCTTAGTGTACAGTAGGAATCTGGTCAACTAGGTATAGTGTGTTTAAGTGTTTAAGGGTAGTTTACAGCTAATGTTAGCTTAAATAACCAATAATACAGTGCCATTTTTATTATGCGTATAATTACATTCAAAATATTTTGCGATGATGAGACTGCAGCTCTGAATAATGGTGCCTTCTGGCCATGGTATAAATACCATACCTACGAGTGCTTCTACCACCTACCCGGTGGTAGAAGCACTCAAATATTTTACTTGAGTAAGTAGCAATACCACAATATAGAAATAGAAGTAAAATACAAGTGAAAGGGTCAACATTTTAAGTAATGTCATGAGAAAGTACTCATTGTGAATGTCCCATTTCACAACTAGCCGAAGTAACATGTAGCTAAAGTTTTCAAATTATTGTAGTGGAGTAAAACCTACAATATTGAATTGCCTCTGAGATGTAGTGAGTAAAAATTATCGAAAAATGGAAACACTTAAGTAATGTAAAAGTAACTCAAAATGGTCTTTAATTAACGGTACTTTCCACCACTGCATGTGCCCTTAAAGTTGCTCAAGGACATTTCCAAGAAACTTCTAGTCAATTGTTATCTTTGACATTTTCATGTTTGTATTGCCACCAAGTGGCAATACATTCCACAGATGGGATCCTGTTTTTGTTAATCTTTACCCACCCCTGAATGAATGTTGGTATGCTGCATGGCCTCGTTTAGCTTAGTCATGTTTGTTTGTTGCTTTGTTATCGCGTTCGTCATTTTCTCCACCCATGTCAATTTGCCATGACTGTGCCTCTTTTTGAATGTCAGACAGTTGTTGCATAAGATGTTGATGAGTTGTTCTCATTTGAACACTTAATACCTGGGTAACCAGACATGTGTAATCAGTCGTCTATGACATTGGTTCTCAAAGTGGGGTCCGGGGACCCCGAGGGGTCCTTGAGGGAGTTCCAGGGGGTCCCCAGCAAAATGATAGCTATAGGCACCAAATGGACCCTTATGGGTATGTAACTCTGAGAGTGTACAAATGGAACCAAATGGACCCTAACGGGTCCATTTGGTTCCATTTGGCACTCTCAGAGTTAAATTGACATAGATTTTACAATATAAATTGCGGTCCAAGTGATAGAAATGCCATTAAATGGGGGTCTGTAGCCCTAATGCATGTTAAACTGGGGGTCCTTGAAATTAAAATGGTTGAGAATCACTGCTAGAGCTGTAGAAAATCTTCTCTTATGGGGGTCCCTAGCATATTTTTTTAAATGGGGGTCCGCGGGCTAACAAGTGTCAATTTGGGGGTCCTTGACATGAAAAAGTTTGAGAACCACTGGTCTATGAGTCTAGGACTCTCCAAAATTGGAATCTTCATCAAAGGTCTCTACTGACATGTAAAGCTGTTCTCTCAACCTTTCTTCTGTCTTGACCGGAAGAGGTATTAGCAGTGGTGGAAAAAGTACTCAAATGTTTTACTTAAGTAAAAGTAGAAAAGTATTGGTATCAAAATGTACTTACAGTACCAAAAGTAAAATTACTGAAATGTTTGAAAATAGCCTAGGTATAAAATAGGACTAAAGTGAATAATGTATGTTTTATAATGTAATAATGTATATCTGCAAAGTAACTAGTAACTAAAGTTTTCAAATAACTGCAGTGGAGTAAAAGGACAAGATTTGCCTCTGAGATGTAGTGGAGTAGAAGTAAAAATATTGGAAATTGGAAATACTCAAGTATTCAAAATTGCACTTGAGTACATGTACTTAGTTACCTTCCACCACTGGGTATTAGGCGAGAGATTATAAGGGCATCCTTTTAATCATTGAATTGAAAGAAAAGCGGTGGGGAAAACATACCACTGTTCTCCTTTTGAAACCAGCTCAGCCTCTCATGTTATGTACTATCCCCCTGTCTTTTATTGTGTGTTTCAGTTTGAAAAGCCCACCCATAGGACAGATAGTGGAAAGTGCCAGCAGTTTCCACACAGCATGGTCCCGGAAAACCCCCTGGAAAAAGGAAGCGATGTTGGACCTCTGGGAAAATATTATGAGTATGTATTGTATGGCATCGTCTTTGCATATCGTCACTGTCACTGTCAGGCAGAAACCTTGCATGTCCAAAACCGTTACTTTTCAGGAAATGTTATATAAATTTAAAAAAAAGATGTGTATCTGGTAGGAGACACAAATAATCTATTTTGTGTCTCCTACCGGATACATTAGCCGGTAGGAGACAGGAATCAAATTATTGGCTTGTGGAATGCCACAAAAACTCAAATAAATCCATGGATTCAAGGCTTCATGGGGAGTGCAATTGATAGAAAATAAGTATTTTTCATTGGGTCCCCAGCAAAATGATAGCTATAGGCACCAAATGGACCCTTATGGGTATGTAACTCTGAGAGTGTACAAATGGAACCAAATTGGGGTGTTCATTGGTTAACTCTTTTATAGTGATCATAGAAGTTGACCTAATACATTACCATTATCATGGCGGTGGCCTGTCTCTTTGTAACCAGTGTGTTTGTTTCTTTAGGTTCGGTTCAACAACATAAGCCCGCCAATCAAGCTCTCAGCAATGCTTTCGACAACACTCAGGTAGGTACAGTAGTATGTAATGTGTAATGATGGAATAACCTTTGCTCAAAATCTGTGGTGAGCAGTAACGAATTAAGTACATTATGTTTTGAGTATCTGTACTTAACCTGAGTATCTGGGTCTTTTTTGTGGTTGAAATGTATGACTTTCACTCCACTACATCTCAAAGAACAATATTATTCTTTTTGACTGGTTTCTAGGAAGGGCCCCTGGGACAAATAGATTTAGTAACTTATTCAACTCAGTTGGATTTCTTTTTTGTCGTTTGGTGATATATTAAAATCAATTAATTGAAAATGTATTAGATAGAATAATCGCTGAGAAGGTATTTTGATAGTTGTGGCCCCAATATCAATTCCAAGTTCATTGTGTTGCCTTGTCATTTCTCCATGTGCACTTGACCTCCATGTTTTTGTATTATGTGACTGTATTGTGGGATGATTTAATCAGTGTTTCGTGCACAATGGTTATATGGTGCCAGTATCAGTGCAGTTAGACATGATCGGTGCCAGTAGAACAATAGTTACTCTACATTGACGCTTAAAGGGTGCACTTTATTACATTATAGCTGCAAATTATATAAGCTGGTGTGTCTGGTTGTGTCCGGGTAGCTCAGTCGGTAGAGCTCTCGCCTTCAGACCAAAAGGTCATGGGTTCGAATCCCGGGCACCGCCAACTCAGCGCATGAGTAGCACGGCTTGGGTGCGGCAAGTCGTGCGGTAAGTACTGGGAGCTGAGGATAGGTGTGGCGCTCCACCTCAGCAATCCATCTCCCAGGGGTCTAGCGCATTGTAACAGGGACAGACTCCTGCTTGTTACTCGGCTGATACCGACAATAAGCCACCTCCCGACCTACTTATTATGTAACACAGTCCTCAAGAAAAGGATTGAAAGGATTGACTGTTTTACAATTCAAGATAAGATGAGATTCAGATAAGATATGAACAAAAAAATATTAAAATACAACATTGAAAAGATGTGATCCCAGCCCATAAGAGTCATTTGCAACAGGAAACGTATCTTCATATCCTGAAATTATTGTATAACTAAGGGATGCACAAACCTTTTCAGCCATGACACAGATATAATATTTCCATGCTTTGCCATGAATTGTTTGGCTAATGGCTGCTGACAACAGCGGCATGTTTTCATTAATTAAATGCTACAGAAAGGAATAAAACATTTGTCCAACCACAAAAGTAAGATGTATGTTTAAAGCACTCGTACATGATTTGACCAAAAACAAGGCTTTTTTTCAGGCAAACTAACGTTTTTTTCCACGCCAAAGCTTGCTCTTAAAAATACATAAACAAATTCATGTAGCACATACAGTAAATTAATTAAAAAGCATATGAAATCATCAATACAGTATGTTTAAAGTGAACATTATCACCTATTTTCGCTGCCTGAATGTTTATCTATTTTTGCCAAATATATCCCGATTAGGGATGCTAGGGTTCATGTGGTTAACTGATGTGTAACATGTGTTGGTATTCGTTTAAAGCCCTCTCAGGTGGCCTTGGCTGCCATGCTGGAGTCCATGAACGCGGCGAAGCGGCTCATCTGCACCTCGGCTCTGTCCGCGGTCAACACGTCTTCCCCCAGCGCACTCAGCTACGGAGTGGTCACCTTCTGTCAGTCCAATGACACTCTGCTGGAGGTCTCCCTGCTCACTATCAACAAGGTGCGTGTGTGTGTGTGTGTGTGTGTGTGTGTGTGTGTGTGTGTGTGTGTGTGTGTGTGTGTGTGTGTGTGTGTGTGTGTGTGTGTGTGTGTGTGTGTGTGTGTGTGTGCTTACTTGTATTACTATTATTATTGGGCCAAATGTCAAGTCCAAATGTCAAGTACAGCACAGTAGAATTTGAGAAATAGACATTGTGACGACCATTTTCCTGGTCCTTACAAGAGAAATAGTTGTTTCATGGTTAAACATACATATGTTTATGGTTAACCCATTAAAACCGGGAAAGAATCTGTGTAATTTTAGATTTTTGCGTTGGCTATTAAAAAACAGCAGATATACAAGCTCTACGAGCTTGTATATCTATTATACATAGCTATTTTTTAACATTTTTGGAAAATCTTGAAGTGTGAGAACTAGGGGGTTAGGGTTAGATCTATGCTTGATTTAGACTTAGTTTTGTGCTTGTGTCGTGCTACGAAAATAGCAGATCTACGAATTCCCGTCTTAACATTTTGAAGTATAGTAATAATGTGCGTCTGTCATGGTAGCACACTGACGGCAACGTTGACCCGTGTGGATGAGCCGCGATTAAAACCCCTCCCGAAAATGAACAACTTCTTGTGTTGAGATGTTGCATTTTTGTTGTATTTTCAGTTGCTGATGGGGATAATGCTGGAAGGCCCCGCAGACGCCGTGTTGGCTGCCGGGCAGGTGCTGACCATGTTCAACCAACTGCAGAACGACACCTCGCTGTTGGACAGTCTCCTCGCCATTCCCAGACTCCTCTCTTCTGAGTCTCTGGACCAAGCGCTGGTCGACATGCAGATGCTGCTCATCAACCTACAGCGGTAGATTGATTATTATTATTATCATTCATATTTATCGGTTTAAAGAAAAAATACCACGACTTATATTCCCCCCTTACATAATTTGTTTCATATTAATGTTATATTATTATTAAAATCCTAGTGTTTTGCCAATTATTTGGGGGCCCACTTGCAATACCCTCGCTGACCACCAGTGGTTCCCCGGCCCACAGGTTGAGAATCACTGGTTCAGGAGACCAATTATTTCTTTACTAACAATGAGACTGGATGCACAGGTGATTGTTTCACGCAATCAATTCTCAACCTGTTGTTTCTGGGTGCGCTGGTTTCAGCACACCCCCACCCCCTCTTGTGTGTTGGCTAGTGAGGCAGGCCCTAGCATAGTGGTTCTCAAACTTTTCAATGTCAAGGACCCCCAAATTGACACTTTTTAGCCCGCGGACCCCCATTTGAAAAGATATGCCAGGGACCCCCACAAGAGAAGCTGTTTACGGCTCTAGCAGTGATTCTCAACCATTTTTATTTCAAGGACCCCCCAGTTTGACATGCATTAGGCCACGGACCCCCATTTAATGGCATTTATATCTCTGGGACCCCAATTCATATTTTAAAATCAATGTTAATTTAACTCTGAGAGTGTACAGATGGAACCAAATGGACCCGTTAGGGTCCATTTGGTTCCATTTGTACACTCTCAGAGTTACAGACCCATAAGGGTCCATTTGGTTCCTATCCATCATTTAGCTGGGGACCCCCTGAAACTCCCTCAAGGACCCCTGGGGGTCCCCGGACCCCACTTTGAGAACCATGGCCCTAGCGAGACCTGACAGAATGGGTTTCATTTGGAGCCAGTATGACGTTTGGAGCCAGTGTGACGTTGTCTGTTAATTAGGGGTCTAGTGGTTAATAAGAAACGGAAAATCCCAAACAAACTGTTAACAGAGGTCAATTCTATTTAAGGTATACTCTCTGTGACTAATGAGAGGAATGACGCAAATCGCAGTCACAAATTGTCACGGTATGCATGAGAACCACAGATAATTACAGTACTGTATGTACAGCATAGGTGGCCGTTGTTCCATCACTGCGACACGGCTTGAGGAAAAACAGGTTTCCTCAGCGATACCGTGACAGTATAGCTTACAGTTAACCCATTAAGACCTGAGGCGATTCTTTAAAAAAATCTAAATCATAACAGTCTTAAAAAAAAAAAAAAAAAAAAAAAATGTTTTCAAGATTTTTCAAAAATAGCAGATATACAAGCTCATAGTGCGGCACTCGGTGCCGCGCTATGAGCTTGTATATCTGCTATTTTTGAATAGCCAAAGACATCTTAAGTGACACAGATGCGTTCCAGGTATTAATGGGTTAAGTGTGCGTGAGCAATTTGAGTGTGCAATGATTCAGCGTTTTTCCGTTGTTTTTTTTTTTTTGCTGCCATTACGAGCTTAATCTTTCCTTTTGTCCTCATTTTTTTTCTTTCTTTTTTCTGCAGTGCCATGCACATGGTCCAGAACAGTTACCCTGACGTGGCTGCCTCCCTCTCCATGGTCAACCCACTGCTGGCTGGAGGCATCAACGTGATCCAGTACATTGAGAAGTGGCCTGGCAGAGGTATAGCAATGAAACCATTAGTACCCTATACGGCAGTGGTTCTCAAACTTTATCATGTCAAGGACCCCATTAAATGATATGTATTTGGTTTGCGAACTCCCCCATCTCAAAAATATTTTGTGCCAGGGATTTAAAAAAAAATAGCTATCTATTAAATAGCTATCTATTATAATAGCTATCAGATGTACAAGCTCATAGCTTGTAGATCTGCTATTTTTGAATTGCTAAAGTATAAAATATGGTTAAAGTGGTTCAAATTCAGACGCTATAATAAACTATTTTGCTGGGGACCCCCTGGGGGTCCCCGGACCCTACTTTGAGAACCAATGACCTATTACTACTACTCCCTATTTTGGCCATGTAGAAAGGCAAACCTTTAAAAAATATATATGGTTTTATTGTTTAAAACATTTCCCTATTTTCTTTTTAAAAAAATAAATAAATCCCAAAATGTCAACATTTTAAAAAAAAAGAAAAGAAAAGAAAGAATACGCTAAAATGGAAGACTTACAATATCACAACGTGTCACATGGTATGTTGTGAGCTTGTCGAACAGCTATTTCCGCTACTCATAGTATGACAAGTACATAGAGGAAGTTAAATAGCTATATATAGTTATATAGTGGTTAACATACCTCTGAATTTCTTGATAGATATTCTTAGATAAGTAAAACATATTGTGAAATAAATGGGACAATGCTACAATTCGAAACGACTTGTTTTAGTTCTCAATGATCCTCTCAAAACGCAGGTTTAGGATGAAAGCATACAGTGGAAAAAAAAACAAAAAAAAACATTGAACAGTGTGTGACTTGCATATCCACTGCCAATAGACACATGGTTTGCTTTGATTCCCAGATGTCTACATTGCTCTGGGAGATGTCGTCACGTTGCCGAATAACACACTGAGCGATGCGGTCCAACTCGTTCTACAGAGGGTCACGATTCCACTAGACAAGGTATGTGCTCATCTCTGTCTCCCTATCTCTCCGCAAATCACAGTGCCAGATACCAAGATACATAATATCATCAACTGGCTTTGGTTTAGAGCGATGTGTCACGTTACATAGGATGCCAAGGAAGAGGAAATGCATATTGAATACTAAGGAAATGCTTACTAACAATCATTAAATACTGTATAGTCTAGACCACAAGGTTCAAGGTTTTTTTTATTGTTACATCGTACAGTTTATGAATACAATTATGCCTCAGGCATTGTAGCAGCAATAATAATAATAAACATAAATGTGAATGTAAAAGCTGTAAAGTGACAGTCTTTGCCATTGTTTGACACACAAGCTGCTTTTTTTCTTTTTTTGACTGTCACTAACCTTCACACACTAACAGGACCGGACGGTATGAACCGGCCTGTTAAAAGACATGTTCAACTCCCAACTATCCAGCTATACTGTATATATAACTAGCGCTATCTTGTCATCCAACAACAGGCTATCGGCCTAACAATGGACCGGCCCATGGTGCATGCCTACATCTGTGAGAACAGCACCGCCAGCTCGTTGTGGCTGTCAGCGGCGTGCATGACAGGCACCGTGGATATGCTGCTGAACTGGATCAGTCCGGACAAAGTGGCTGAACAGGTACAAAATGTTATGACGTTAGCACATACAGTATAATATGCAACACCGGCAGAGCAGAGACAAGGGCGAGTCACATATCTGTCTCTGTGTGTCTATTTTCCTTTCTTTCTTTCTTTCTTTCTTTCTTTCTTTCTTTCTTTCTTTCTTTCTTTCTTTCTTTCTTTCTTTCGACATGCCTCCTTCTCTGTGTGAGTCTCTCTCCCAGTAGTGTAAAAAGTACTCAAATTCTTTACTTAAGTAATAAGTATCAATACTGAAATATAGAAATTCTCTGTTACAAGTAAAAGTCCAGAATTCAAAATGTACTTATGTAAAAGTACAAAAGTATTGGCATCAAAATGTACTTAAAGTATGTTTGAAAATAGTAGCTCACAACGCGTTGCGATGCGACGCGTTGTAAGCTTGTAGATCGGCTATTTTCAAATAGCTTATGTATACAATAGAGCTTGTGGTTAAGTGGTTAATATATGTTTCATAATATCATAATTTATATCTGCAAAGTAACTAGTACGGTAACTAAAGTTTTACGTTTTTTGTAGTGGAGTAAAAGTACAATATTTGCCCCTGAGATGTAGTGGAGTAGAAGTAATAGTATTGGAAATTGGAAATACTCAAGTAAAGTACAAATACCTCAAAATTGTACTTAAGTACAGTACTTAAGTAAATGTACCTAGTTACTTTCCACCACTGCTCTCTCCTGACTTCTGTCTTTCTCTCACATAATTGTCAAATGCATGCTTGTCAAAAATGCTCTTCACCAGATAATGAGACTCAGAGGTGTTATTCTGCGTCCTGAGGAAAACGGAGAGCCTTGGCAACAAGCGGTGCTTGTTGGTGATTGGACCGCTGTTTGCCAGGTTGCCCCTGGACACGGGAACTCCTGGGGTCGTGTCTAATTATCTCTGCCACTAGGATAGAGTATGAATGGATAGATAATTACCAATCACAAACTATCAGCTAAGCCACTCATCTCTCTGTGTACTCACTTACTCTATACTGTACAGCACATACTGACATACAGTTAATGTTTGAATGTTAGCATGACTTTCATTGCCATATTTATGTGATAGGCAGCTCAGAAAAACTTGTTTGACAGAAATAATTTGTTGATGTGACAGAAATAGACAACGCAGACTGATGTCTAATATACTTTATGCGTATGTGTAAATTAGAGAAAGGGGCACGAGGAAAACTAAAAAAGCTGATAGCAGCTTACTCCCACGGGACAGATCCAAGTTTATTTATTTGAATCTAGCCAATCAAATTACCCCTCAGTCATCCTGTCATGTGGCTTTTCAGATCCTCCTGGTGTGGAGTAGAGATGTGGCTGCACATGATGTGACCTTTGCCAAAGGGCTGCTGCACAGCCTTCTGCGAATGATGCCAGCCCCGGGGGGCCAAGGGGGCTCCAACAACGCCACCAGGGCCCAGCGTAGCGTAGACGTGCAACCACAGAACATCTACGAGGAGCTGTGAGTACAGTTTAATTTTTATTCAATGAGGTTTTTATATCTGTGTCTGTCTGTCTGTCTGTCTGTCTGTCTGTCTGTCTGTCTGTCTGTCTGTCTGTCTGTCTGTCTGCCTGTCTGTCTGTCTGTCTGCCTGTCTGTCTGTCTGTCTGTCTGTCTGTCTGTCTGTCTGTCTGTCTGTCTGCCTGTCTGTCTGTCTGTCTGTCTGTCTGTCTGTCTGTCTGTGTCACTTGAAATGTCTCATAATTCTACATTTTGGGGAATAATAAGAGTCAATAAAAAATGTCTCCCCAAGGTTAACTTGAGGCTGACAGAAAGGTACCGGGATAGAAACATCAATTTATTGTTAATCATTATTATCATTCTCTAAAAAATGAAAGTAAACAACACATGTAGAGTAGCGTGCACAGAACCCTGATGACTGAGTTTGAATGGTAATTCATTTCTTGTGTTTTCCTCACGCATTGGCAGCTTTCTGACAGTGGGCCATGTGGTGCTGGACATTGCGAAGAGTGTCCCTGAGGTGGACATGGTTCTCCAGAGCTTGCTCGGGGCCGGTTTGGACTCCATGCAGACAGCTACTCTGGCTGTAGACACCGTGGAGGGTAAGACTACATACAGTAGACGTCTTTGTTATCTTCTTTTTTTAAAACGCTTGTTGTATTAAAACTGTCGTATAGAGACCAGTTTGGTTATAGCCGATCTACAAGCTAACAACGTGTCGCATCGTGATGCGTTGCGAGCTTGTAGATTGGATATAGATTCTTTTTTTTCTGAAAGTATGAATTAGGGCATACGTGTTTAAACGTTTTATTTGACATTAGTTCATAAAAAATAAACATCTACAGAGTGATAATAGGTGTTATAGAGGCTATTTAGCAATTTGCATCAACATGAATGCAGGTGGGCCTTGAGATTTTGTCTTGCCCTTTTTGCTGTGCCTTGAGCACAAAAGGTATAGACTAACCAAATTGTAATTACTTAAATCTTGAATCATGATTGCAAGTGTAATCCCTGAAGAAAGTTGTTGATTACACCTTTTTTCTTTCTTTTTTTGCATGTATTGGTCTTGTTTGCCCTTCTTGTTTTTGCAGAAATGATGGACAATATCTTAAACGACGCCGGCCAACTCCGAGAGACCTTGCTGATGCTTGGGACCAACCAGACCCAAGCGAGTGCTTGGATTGGTCACGTCATGGACAGTGTGATAGAGATTATTATGCAGGTAGAGTCTTTCAATATCTTTCAATATACACCACAATCTACACCCTATATAAATGCACCATTTCACTCTATGAGCTTGCACTGAAGGTCTTTTAGCATCAGTGTAGACTGAACATCTTATCTTATTTGAATAAAGTGACACTGCCAGTCATTAGTGATCGCTGCACATAACGTGCAGGAAATGTATGCATGTTTTTCTTTGTCACGGGCAAGGAACAGTGGAAATCAGTTTGAATCGGACAGGTGATTTGTCTTGCATCTTGTTTCCAGTGGTGGAAGAATTACAAGTTCAAGTTCAAGTATTTATTTGCCATTTCAAAACAAGTTTGATAGGAAATTGTCTTGGTGCTTCCTCTCACATACAAGACAACACAATAAACAACAGCACAAAGACAAGAACAAAAAGAGACACAAGAAACAGAACCAAACCAGGACCAAGCTGCAGCTTTGGCTCATGTATACAGTACAGACAGTAGGAGAAACTGCTTAGTGCAATTATGTAGCAATTTTTAAAGTGCATAATTAAAGTGCATACCGTCTAGTTTGTGTTTGTAGTGCAAGAGTGTCGTTAAGGTGCCTGACTGCTTACTTAAGTAAAAGTAGCAAATGATACCAGTAGAAACACTCTGTTACAAGTAACAGTCCTATATTAAAAAATGTACTTGAGTAAAAGTACAAAAGTATTGGCATCTAAATATAAAAGTTCTCATTATGTAGAATGTCCCATTTACAAAGTTTTTTCAGAAGTTCTCCAATAGATGTAGATGCCTCAAACTAGCTGAGTAATTGTACTCGCTTCTCCAGGGTCTGACCTCTCAGGGTCCTGTAACATGTGAGAGCCTGCTGGGTCCGTTTGAGTGGCTCTTCACCTATGAGACTGTGGATGCCAGCTTCTGGAGGACCATGCTCTGCCAGAACCGCTCCAGCTTGGAGCAGGCCCTGCAGGCGGGCTGGATGCCTTTGATCCACAAGGTAAGATGACACTACAAAAACCATAAAGAAACTGTGGTTGTGGACTTTCTAGGAAAAGACGTATCAATTCCCTGAGTCTGTCCTGTGATACACCTCTCTAAAGGTTTAAATTGGTGATGACAGCAGCTGAGTCTAATCATCAATATGACACGGTGACACAATATACACCTGTTCTTAATCAACACTAATTAACAAAGGTTCAGGTTCTCTTAAAGCAAAAGTCCTCTAATGTCAATACTTGTACATACATATACAATGAAACAAACATATGAATTTAGCAATTATGTATCTTCAAATATTTACGTTTTATAACATTTTTACTCAATACACATTATGAATGATGAAATATCAATATGAAATGTTATCTCTGTGGTTTGGCTTCCACAACCTCCATGCATATAGTGATACTGCACTGTATGTATCGAGGCGTTTCGTTTATTATGCAGCCCAATTTCTTAGCTATCACTGAGAGCCGGCTTAGCCATGTCCCTCATGGCAACTCCAATCACAAACTTGATATTTAATTTCACCTGCCTGAATAGAAGAGTAAAGATAGAGGGTACAATCTTTTGCAGACATTACACAATTATGGCTTAGTTTATTGTTTAGTTGATATTATCACTTTATTGGTGTAGAAATTCAATCAGAGGTATTTTGGTCGTGGTGAACTTATGACGCAAAATATTGTATACAATACATGCCAGTATAGTATTTGCCCTACATTCCATAGGAGAATGTTGTGCATAGCTTGCCTGGGGAAAATAATGAAAAAAACTTTCTGGGTGTGTCTAGACATTCAGGAAAAGTGGATTCTATTTTCGTCTATTCACGTCCTCCTCTGTCAATTTTCTATTGTTGTACAGATTTCAGCATTGCGATAATTGAATGTGTCTATTGAACTGTTGTATTTTATTGGTTGCTTTAGAAAGCTTTTCTGTACCTTATTATGTTAAATCCAATAAACAAAGTTTTAAAAAAAAAAGAAAAGATTTCAGCATTGTGTCTGGTTCATTTTCAAATAGCCGAGGTTTAAAATAAGGCTAAAGTGGTTAATGTATGTTTTATAATATAATAATTTATATCTGTAAAGTAACTAGTAACTAAAATTTTCAAATAATTGTAGTGGAGTAAAAGTACAATATTTGCCTCCCAAGATGTTGTGGAGTGGAAGTAAAAGTATAGACAATTGGAAGTCAAGTAAAAGTACCTCAAAATTGTACAGTACTTGAGTAAATGTACTTAGTTACTTTACACCACTGGTAACCTGTGTCGAACTACTTTTGTTTCCGCAGGTTCAGCAAACATACGCCGCCATCGTCGACCAAGGGGACCACAACTACAACGTCACCCTTCCCATGATCCTCTCTGAGTGGCAGAAGCTGTCCTACAGCAGTGTCCAGTTTGGAGCGCTGCTGGACAGACTGACCATGGAGCTCGGTGAAGGCGACTATGCTATACTATACTGGTGGCTTTGGTACATCAATTATGATGTGGCCGGGACTCTTATGGACAGGTAGGTCTTCTTTAGACACTCATCCTCCCTGTGATAAATGTATCCGGCATACGTTGTGAAACACAATATATATCCTAAATGACATACAGCTTTGGTTGTCAAAGTGGGGTCCGGGGACCCCCAGGGGTCCTTGTGGGGGTTACAGGGGGTCCCCAGCAAAATGTGTTAATATACTGTAGCATCACAATCATTTCAACCACTTAAACCTTTTATGCTTTGGCTATTCAAAACTTGAAAACTTTCTTTCTTTCTTTGAATATATATATTTCTAAAGCGAACATTTGTAACTCAAATCTTTGCTTCTGGGGGGGGGGTCCCTGGAACAAAATATTTTGAGATAGGGGTCCGCGGCCAAATACATATCATTTTGGGGGTCCTTGACATGAAAAAGTTTGAGAACCACTGCTTTAAATGATGATACAAATTCTACCTCTTCATTTATCAAGCTGTTTTTTACACACATGGATACTGTAGTTCCCAGTCCTAGCAAGCATACATTTGTGATCAACCATGTGGTCTTTTTGTTGTTTGTTTCAGAGCTATGTGGGCCGTGGTCAGGTTTGGTGAGAGTCTTGAGAGCAGTCCCATATGGCCTCAGGTGAAGACCTACATTCACATGGCTAACTGGATTGTAAACTACAAGCCCGACGTCACAACCGAGCCAGCCAACTGTGAGTCCATCCCCAGGCCAGCACGCATGCTATTCATAAGAATGTTATAGGTTTAACTGCATTACAGAGGAGTTTTGGCCCAAAAGGAAATATGAAGTTAAAATAAGCCCTATTTGCCAATACCGGTGTGTGTTTTCTCCTTTTTTTGACAAACACCTCGGCTTTAAATCCTATTTACAGCCTGGAGGTGAGATGACGTGAAAGTATTTGACCAATTCATTTATAAATCAGGCCAAAATGAAAACAAAAACTGGGTGGGTTTTTGCTGAACTTTAGACTTTTTAGATTTTATTACCTTTATAAACATTGTCATAAATACTATATGCTTCCTGTCGCTAGTTTAAAGTCTTCTTTCAATCACCATGATATGCGTTTTGGTAAATTATGGTCCCATTTATTTTTAAATTGATCATAAAGTAGGATATGCTGTAGGAGGGGCGTGGCTACCTTGTGATGATTTGATTGACAAGCTACACAACCAATAGCATTCATTTACGTATTCCAGATATTGAAAGATGGCGGATTTTAAATTGCTGTAAAATAGGCTTCATTTACAGTGTGTAGAGTCTATGGGCGTAAATGTGTCCATCTTTTTTACTGTCTATGGTCTAGGCGTGGCAAGCATCGATAATTAGGAAAACTAGGCTAATGCCACGTTGGGAACGTATGCTCCTCTGTATATTTCAGCTGTGACCACCCACACACCACCCTACCCCCAAGTGCCATTCAACCAACAAACAAAAAACCCTACAGACTATGACACAGGGTTCTTATAACTAACAAAAGTCCGGACACTGAGAAATGGGTGTCTTACCTAATATAGCATCCCCACCCTAAGACCATTGTCCCGCACATCTCCCAAGAGTGACCCCACCCATCTAATCAGCCCAACCCTTTCCCAGTCAAGGAGGCCTGGGGCCTTGCTGTCCTGTCATGGCTGACGGAGGTACTGGCTGCTTGGACAGGCTGGGAGTTGCGATGGTGGCTCCTTTAATCGGATCCCCATTAGCTGCCACTCAAGTAGCAGCTATTCTTCCAGGAGTCCAACAAACATAGCAATACATATCACATATAACACAACACAATAAAAACATGTACAGTCTTACTAAAAAACATAGACAATAAAAGTCAAGTAAAAAAATAACTAAGCATGACAGTCCATCAAATTACATTCCACCAAGGTTATTCAGTTCAGTTAACATTAGGGTTATTTGGTCATGTGTCTTTTAACCCCTTCCTCAATCCGGGAACGCATCAGTTTATACTTTGACTATTCAAAAAATAGCAGATATACAAGCTCATAGCACGCCACTCTGAACTTGTAGATCTGCTATTTTTTGAAAAATCGTGAAAATGTGTGCAAATCTCTATATATGTATTTAAGCGAACATTTGGAACTCAATCAAAATATATTCTGAGATGGGGGTCGGCGGCCAAATACATTTTGTGGGTCCTTGACATGAAAAAGTTTGAGAATTTAGCAACATACGTTTTTCAGAAAGCTGTTTTAGAAGATATTTGTAGATTTAATGGGTTAAGGAGTTTCTTAAAACTTGCCTTACTGGGTTCTTCAGTGCTTCATAGTTGGTAACGTGTTCCATATTGTAATCGTCCTATACATTACAGATCTGCATACCTGTTCTGGGCCTTTGTTTAACTATATGACTCCTCAGGGTCATACGTATATCCTCATAAGTAGCCTTATGCCTGTTCCTTGGTGGTGTGGGTGGTGTTAGCTGTGGGTGTTGGTCACTGGCCTCAGGTCGGCACCACTGTTGAGTTCAGCTGTTGCCGGGGTAACGCCTATAGGCTTCTGGGGACGTTGGGGGTTAGTGCTGTCTGTGGGCCCCCTGGCGACGCTCCTGGCAACCAACCAGTGTTGCCAGGTCTGCTTATTACAAGCGGCTTGTTTTTCTGTAAAGTCGCTTGTTTGTCAAGTGTTAGTTGCTTATTTGGGCTTGTAAAATGTTGTTTAAACCAGTGGTTCTCAAACTAATTGTCGTGTCAAGGACCCCCAGATTAATATTTGTTCGCAGACTCCCCAATCTGAAGATATTTTGTGCCAGGGACACCCCCCCCCCCCCCTCCCCCATACAAGATTTGTGTTGTTAAAATGTTTCAATTAGATAGATTTTTCTTTTTCTTATTTTGAAAATAGCAGATACAAGCTATAGCAGGTTGATAACGAAATGTAATATTTTAGGCCTACAGTAGGTCGAATATAACATCAAGGTATTTAATAACAAAGCTTGTAGATCCGCTATTTTCAAATAGCCGTAGCCCAGTCGCTTGTTTTGCGCTTGATATCATAGACCTGGTTGCTTATTTCTCTTGCAAAATCTGGCAACACTGCAACCAACGACTGTCGGGGCTAATAGCCAGTCCACTGGGGCTGGTAGCTGGGCTCTTGTTTAGAGATGTATCCGTTATTATTGTCTCCGCCAGGCCGAAGGCATGGCGAGAGAGTATGTTTTACCCTCCGTCCGTCCGTGTGTCCGTGTGTGTGTCCTGTCTGTGTGTTAGCAGCTAATCTCTGGCACCGTTGGCCCGGTCGCTGCGAAACTGTGCACACACACTCCCTGGATGCCAATTCAGAACCTCTGCCTCAAACTTTTCACATGGGCCTGTTATAGCGCCACCAGGAGGCCGATTTGTGAAAAACCCATTTTTTTACATTACTCCTACAGATTGTATCCAAACGTCATGCAAATCGGTACACAGTATCTCTATAGTCATGTGATCAACACGGATCTGTCCGATTTCCCATATTCCATCCTCATTGGCTAAGGTTTGCTTCCAAAATGTGCAGGATTGGTCCGTTTTGAACAAAATGCCTCAAATCATGAACGCAGCTTGCGATTTCCGTGAAATTTCACACACACATTCCCACTAGGCCAAGGAAGAAATGCCACCCTTTTTCACATTGGCCTGTTATAGCGCCACCAGCAGGTCTAATTTAGCAAAACACATTTTTGGAACAAAATGCCTCAAATCATGAATGCAGTGTCCGATTGAAGAATAAATGGCACCCTTTTCACATTGGCCTATTATAGTGCCACCAGGAGGCCACAATATCGTACCTGACCTGGCGGAGACCTGTGCTCCGAGGAGCACTTTCTCTAGTTTGACTTTTTTTCTCCCCGTTTTGGGCATTTATCATTTAATTTGTTATTAAATGCCTTGATGTTATATTCGACCTGTAGGCCTAAGATATTACATTTTGTTATTAACCTGCTGTAGCATAGGGAATAAATCTCTCATATTAATTTAACAGGCTTAAAAAGACATCTTACACAGGAAGAACTGGCAAGCCGACTATCAGGATAGGGATAGGCTTTTATTGTTTCATTTTAAACAGTTGTTTTTAAAACATAAAACATAATTTAAAAATACTTGATTCAGTTCTTTAACTTGCATTCTTGTTGGACAGCATTCTCTTTTAGTTGGCAACAGAGGTGTACAACTCCTGGCATGTAGTTCTATTTTGCTTTCAATTAGATCAACGATGCTGCATCGGTTCCTTTGATTGGTTGCCTCTCGAAAAAGTTTATTGCATTTGTGACCGTGATGTTTGGTAAAGCATACCCTATAATGTATTCACGTTTGGTTGCGTGCTACACTGCTACTTGAGCAGTGCTGTCAGTGCAGTGTCAACTCTGTTGTGATGGGATCTCTTGATGTCTCTGAGATCTCTCTCACCTGCGGCAACAGAACCAACAGAACACGGTCCAGTCCAGTTTGCTGCATGCTCTTGTTAAAAGCTTCAGCAATCAGGACACTGGTCAGCACCTGCGTGTTGATTTATGACTGATGTCACTTTAGTTCTGTCTTTAAAGAGGGTAATTTGAGTGCTTTCTCCACACAGCCATTTATGAAAAAAAGCTAAAAAGCCCAGGCCTGTGCCGACTGAGTTGATCAATCCCTTCTTTGTGTGGGAGATTAAATCATGCTCTCTGAAACATGTATGTATTCAACATTTGTCTACATGTGTAAAGGCTATAAATAATACTAAGTTTACTGGTCATAAATAACAATAATTATGATAAATAAATTGCACATTAAATGATAAGTATCTCACTGTAATCAGCAGTATAACTGACAGGGGAATCTCCCATTGGCCAGGGCAGAGCGCAAGGCAGGGCTATAGGCTCTTTGCTCTTCCACTGAGAAATGGAGACCCTGTGTTCAGGGTCAGTGCGTGGTATACATTTTGTGTCTCAGGCTGGAGACCTGGGTTCAAATCCCGGGAAGGTCATAAATGTTATGCAGTTCTAAAAATACCCAAGCTCCACAACTATGAATGTGCCGATACATGCAGAGGTTTTCTTCCCCTGAGTGAAATTCCCTTTAGCATCATTTACTCCCTAAAGCTGTTGGGAGCGCTATGCTGCCAGGCAGAAAGCATGGCCTATACCCTCTGAATCCTCTAATGCATGAATAGCTGTAATGTTTGGGGAACCAAAAATAGGTTTTACTGTACTGGTTTTATTTATTACATTTATGTTTAAAAGAAAATCCTTGATATAATAACCTGCCAAATGCGGAGGAGTAGAGGTCTTCACGGGTCAAATATAAATACCCGAACCCAAATGGACCCGTGATTTTTTTACCCGGAACCGAATGGACCCGGCCTATGGCCCAATATGAAGGACCGATACCCGAGTGGACCCGCGAAAAAAATACCCGTAACCGAATGGACCCGGCCTATGGTCCAATATGAAGGACCGATACCCGAGTGGACCCGCGAAAAAAATACCCGTAACCGAATGGACCCGGGCCATTGTTAGAAATTGAGATCCGGACCCGAACAGCACCGAGAGCTGTCGGGAACCGACCCGTATAGAACCGTGACATACAAGAACCGAACCCGTACATAACCCGAGCCTCCGAAAAACCCGAACGCAAAATTGTTTGCCAACGTCATTAGTACAAGTTGTCCAGCGTTAAGACTTGTTTCATACTTTCTTACCTATAAATGTATAGCCTCCATGATTACGATGTATAATCCCAGTCAATGCTCATTGGACAGCTATACAAAAATAAATCCACGTTCTAGATGTTTGTAATCCTTCTTCATTGCCAACTATAATCCACGTTAATGTCTAATGTTAAACCACATTTAATGTTGTTTAACATTATTATTGGCTTTGGAGTTTCCATTGTGCTTTGAGTATACCGGTAACAACATGTTGATATTAACTCGATTATTTTACAATTTTTAACCATTAACCAAAGCGTTACGTTAATCGACAATATTTGATATAACTGGTGTATATAAATGAGTGGGTAAAATATGTCCAAGGATTCGTCGGTGACGTCATCGCCGACGAATCCTTGCTAAAGTTGCTATCTTTAAAACAACTTTGAACATGGTGTAGCGTCCGTTGCTACTTCCTTGTTGCATAGTGACATCACTGTCGAATCCTTGGTATCTTTGTCCTAGCTTTTCAACGTGTGTTGATCAGCGCCGTTAATATGCGCTGTAGTCTTCTCTCGTGGTAGTGAAACACTAAACAGGATTATTATCTCATGTCAACATTCAAGTACAACTATCAGAAGATGTAACTCAGGTAAAGTAATGCGCCACTAAAGTTCTAAAGTGTTCCACCCCTGTCCAAATTGTTCCTAATACAGACAGAGCCTTCGGTCAAGAAAGACGATCATCAAGGCTAATACAGACATAAATATGTTTTAATCATCCTATCCTTGTTAATATATCGCCATTTAGGTCAATGATATAACATTATGTAGTGATATGATAATATAAATAGCAGCCAGTCATTGACTGCGTCACTGCCAGTCTGTCTTCTGAGCGACCGACCTCCCTCCCTCCACTCGGGTATTAATGGAACCGTGCATTTCACAGTCTGAGCCCCGAGAAACCCGCTCGCCGGGTCCACTCGGGTATTAGTGGAACCGTCCATTTCACAGTCGGAGAACCGAGACCCGAGACGGACTGTACCGGCTCCGACCCGGACCCGGAGTCACATCTTGTGAATGGACCCGAGACCCGAGACGGGCTGTACCGGCTCCGACCCGGACCTGGAGTCACTTCTTGTGAATGGACCCGTGACCGAGCCGGGTACGGGTCGGAACGCGGGTATTTCGGGTTACATGCCTAACCCGAAGACCTCTACGGAGGAGTAGTTAACAAAGAAAATTATTTTATTTCTATAATTTACTCACCCTGTGATGTCTTACAAGGAGAATTTTTGTTTGTATAACATTGGCTGTGTGTCAACATGTCGTTTTACTTTCTTTTTGCCCCCTCCAGGTTCTCTTGACATGGACACTTTATCTATTGATTGTGATACTGGTTTGAACTGGCCACAGTTTGTACAAGCAACATCCCAGACTCTGATGACACTACCAAACGAGCCACAAATTCTAATCAGGTCATTTGCTTTTTGTCCATAACGTGAACAATTTAGCATCATACATTATTTGTCATTATCAATTTGTAATATGCTCAAACAAGGTGTATTATTTTTTTTTACACAATGATAAAGCATCCTACTAAAATTTCCCCCTCCCCCTTGTTTTTGTCCTTCTCTCTGTAGCTGTCTCCAGGGGACTGTGAATCTGTTGCAGCACGTCTACGGCGGTGTCCTGCAACATCAAGCGGCGTCGCTCTTCCAACAAGAAATCCCGGGCGGCGACGCGCTCTCAGCCTACTTGAGCAACGTGGTGTCCAGCCTAGACGACTTTTTCCAGTCAATGACCAGACTGAACAGCAGCCACCTCTCCAACACCGAGGTCCTGCTCCCCCTGGTCCACAACCTGCTGCAGTCCACCGGCCTGTCGCCTCTGACGCCCCTGCTTTACGCCAACGGCCCCCTCAACGTCTCCACGCTGCTCGCCGTGGCCGTGAAGCTCGGAAGGGAAAACCAATACGTCTTCGCCTTCAACGAGACGGACCCGACGATGCCCGACTTGGAGCGCATGTTGATGCAGCTTCTTTCCACGGAGGGCAACCTGACCCTGCCCCTGTCCCTCAGCATGGGGCACACTCTGCTCACGTACTCCAAATCCCTCAGCCCGGAAGGCGTGGCCCGTCTCCGGGAGGCCCTCCAGCCTTTCACCAACCAGACCTCGACGGGCATAGCGGAGGCCATTCTCACCGCGGTGGAGCAGCTGAAGAGGGCGGTGGATGCCCCCGACGGAGACCCCACGCCCATCATCCTGGCATGCCTCCGCCAGCTGCAAGAGTTCTTGGCTTCGGCTCTCAGGGTGCGCAGAATCGATCAGTTCTACTTACCCAGCGGGCAGCTGAGCACTGGCCAAGTCACTGACCTCCACCTTGTCGCTATGGACATCCTCACCCTCGTCACCCCTGAAGGCCTTCAGAACCTCACAGTGGCCGGGCCAGACGCTGCCCAGGCAGTGGTTCTAGGGAACATACTGGTAATCCTGCCCCTCGAGGCCCAGGCGCAAGCAAGTGGGTTTATTGCGGATTTACAAACACTAGTGGGTCAGCTGTCATTCTGTACATCACCGGGTCAGGACTGTGTGGCCAGCGTCTCGGAAATCTTCACCCTCCTGCAGCAGATTGTAGAGATAGTGGTAGAAGGAAAAGGTGACGTTAGCATCAGCTTGGCCCCATCAAACCCTTTTCTGACGAACCAAGAATCTCTGCAGATGACAGTCACCTTGTTCTCGCTTCTCCTCTCCCCAGGGGATGTTGCCTTCGTGGAAACGTTTAACCAGACCCTGCATTTCATCAAGTTGGTTATGGCTAAACCAAATGTTACAGTGTCCGATGTCCAGAATGCCCTGACACAGTCAAACCTCACCCTGGTGGAGCTGAATGGTATTGCAGCTCTGGCTGGGGCAGCCAACATTAACGACCTCATGGTTAATATTTTGGGTATCATTAAAGCCCGCCAGTGTTTCGAGCCACAGGATACCCCAGTCGTGACAACCCAGTGTGTGATGGGACTGGTAAATGGGCTCAGTGGGTTCCTGATGAATGTACCATACCTGCGTAACGAAACAGCCATCCTGTCCCTCATCCCATTGCTTGTGAATAATACCATCAGTGATGTGACATACATGTATACCGACTTCAGTTCCGATCCACATATGGCCACCATACAAATCCTGAACAGCGCTCTCGCTAACATCAAGATGAACCTCCAGCTACTGAATCTGAGCTCCCCCGAGATAGTGAATGAAATCAAGGTGGTGGGGGGTCTTTTGAAACTTACCGCCAGCAGCACTGGGCCCTTAAACTACCTGGAGATCGCCCAGTGGTACCTGGAAAAGGTGGAGAATGTCACCAGCACCAGCTCATTCCACAGCCTCCTCGACCCGCTCTACCGTTTCACAGAGATGCAGGTGGCTGTGCAACTGGCACAGGCCAATTTCACTTTATTTGTCAGTAACCAGGTGGAGCAATTGATAATGAACCTCCGCTACCCTATAGACGGGACAGGGTTGAGTGAGATCGGGCAGACAGTCATCGAGATTCTCCAGCATCAGATGGAACTCATAAAGTTCAACTTAGAGGTTCAGAGTGACTTATTCCAGAGTATGGGTCAAGAGCCGGTGCTCAACACAACCGTCCTGTATTCTGTTGAGAACCAAATCACACTGCAGTTGAACCTCATAAGCTTTTGGCTGAAGCACCCCAATGTCACCTCGATCTTCAGCAGCATGCTCCAATGGGGCAACAGTTCTTCTTCTCCGGGCACAGACATCCACCAGCTGCTCCAGACCATGTCACATTTCTTAAACAGCGATCAACTGACGTACCTCTCCCTCATTGACAGCGCAACGCAGGCCCTGAACAACGTGGTCATGGTGGCACAACAGCCAGGCGGCCTGCAGAGTGCACAGTTCTCTGGTGCCATCTTGGAAGTTGTCCAAATTGCAATGCACAGCCTGACCGCGGTGACGGGGCCCCTGCCACTGTCTCTCCGCGAGACCGTCCTGAGCATCATTCAGGATTCACTAAATGTCGTCGCACACGGTAATTTCACTTCGGATCCGCAAATGGCCACCATGCAGATCCTGAACAGCGCTCTGACAAGCATCACGATGAGCCTCCAGCTGATGAATCTGAGCTCCTCCGAGATCAGAAACGAAATTAAGATGGTGGAGGGTCTGTTGAATCTAGTCACCAACACTGGGCCCTTGAATGCACTCGATTCCACCCTGCTGGAGAATCCCCAGTATGCTCAGGTGTTCTACCTGGAGATTGCACAGTGGTACCTGAAAACATTGGAGAATGCCACCAGCACCAGCTCATTGAACAGCTTCCTCAGCCCATTCTACCGTTTCACAGAAATGCAGCTGGCCGTACAACTGGCACAGGCCAATTTCTCTTTATCGGTCAGTAACCAGGTGGAGCACCTGACAAAGAACCTCCGCTACCCAATAGACGGGACAGGGTTGAGTGAGATCGGGCAGACAGTCATAGAGATTCTCCAGCATCAGATGAAACTCAATAAGTTCAACTTAGAGGTTCAGAGTGACTATTTCCAGAGTATAGGTCAAGAGCCAATGCTCAACACAACCATGCTGTATTCTGTTTGTGACCAAATCACACAGCAGCTGAACCTCATACACGATTGGATGAAGCACCCTAATGTCACCTCTGTCTTCAGCAGCATGCTCCAATGGGGCAGCAATTCCACAAACTCCTCCCCAGGCACAGACATCCACCAGCTGCTCCAGACCCTGTCACCTTTCTTCAGCAGCGAAATCATTGACAACGTCACGCAGGCCCTGATCAAAGCCCTCGCGGTGGCACAACAGCCGGGCGGCCTGCAGAGTGCACAGTTCTCAGACGCCGTCTTGGAAGCCGCCCAAATTGCAATGCACGGCCTGACCACTGTGACAGGCCCCCTGCCAGTGTCTGTCCAGGAGACCATCCTGAAAGCCGTGCAGGATTCCCTTCATCTCATGTCAAACGCCGACTTCGGTTCCGATCCGCTCGCGGCCACCATGCAGATCCTGAACAGCGTTCTGGATAACATCAAGATGAACCTCCAGCTGATGAATCTGAGCTCCCCCGAGATCATGAACGAAATCAGGATGGTGGAGGGTCTGTTGAAACTAGTCGCCAAGACTGGGCCCATAAATGCGCTCAATTCCACTCTGCTGGCGAGCCCAGAGTATGCTCTGGAGGCCTTCCTGGAGATTACCCAGTGGTACCTGAAAGAATTGGAGAACGCCACCAGCACCAGCTCATTGCGCACCCGTTTCATTACATTCTACCGTTTCACAGAATGGCAGGTGGATGTAACTCTTCTCTTTTCCAATTTCTCTGTATTTGTCAGTAACCAGTTGGAGCAATTGATAATGAACCTCTACAGCTACCCTATAAACGGGACAGGGGTGAGTGAGATCGGGCAGACAGTCATAGAGATTCTCCAGCAACAGGTGGAACTCATAAGAGAGATTCGGAATGGCTATTACCAGTTTGTTCTTTCGGGGTTTTGGGGTCTAGGGTTGTTGGACATTGTTGAATTGTTGAACACAACCATTTTGTATCCTATTGAGAACCAAATCACGCTGCAGCTGAACCTCATCCACGATTGGGTGAAGCACCCTGATGTCACCTCGATCTTCAGCAGCATGCTCCAGTGGGGCAGCGGTTCCGCAAATACCTCTTCCCCAGGCACAGACATCCACCAGCTGCTCCAGACCATGGCACCTTTCTTCAGCAGCGAACAACTGACCTACGTCTCCCTCATTGACAACGCCACGCTGGCCCTGAACAACGTCGTCATGGTGGCACAACAGCCGGGCGGCCTGCAGAGTGCACAGTTCTCCGACGCCGTCATTGAAGTGGTCCAAATTGCAATGCACAGCCTGACGGCGGTGACGGGGCCCCTGCCACTGCCTCTCCGCGAGGCCATCCAGAGTGTAGTGCAGGATTTGCTCAGTTCAATCTCAGACGGCAACGTGGATGCTTTGGCTAACATCACGATCAGCGTCCACCTAATGAATCTGACCACCTTCGAGATCATGAACGAAATCAAGGTGGTGGAGGGTCTGTTGAATCTAGCCACCAACACTGAGCCCTTAGATGCACTCAACTATCCACAATCCGTAATGCTGGAGAACCCCCTGTACGCTCAGGTGGTCTTCCTGGAGATTGCCCAGTGGTACCTGGAAAAGGTGGAGGATGTCACCAGCGCCAGCTCGTTCAACAGCCTCCTCGACCCGCTCTACCGTTTCTCAGAAATGCAGGTGGCTGTGCAACTGGCACAGGCCAATTTCTCTTATTTTGTCAGTAACCAGGTGGTGGAATTGGTAATGAACCTCAGCTACCCTATAGACGGGACAGGGATGAGTGAGATCGGGCAGACAGTCATCGAGATTCTCCAGGGTCAGATGGAACTCACAAAGTTCAACCTAGAGCGTCAGAATGACTATTTCCAGAGTTTGGGTCAAGAGCCATTGTGCAACTCAACCACCTTGTATGCTGTTGAGTACGAAATCACACAGCAGATAAACCTCATACACGTTTGGATGAAGCACCCCAATGTCACCTCCTTCTTCAGCAGCATGCTCCAGTGGGGCAGCTCCACAAATACCTCCTCGCTAGGCACAGACATCCACCAGCTGCTCCAGACCATGTCACCTTTCTTCAGCGGCGAACAACTGACCTACCTCTCCCTCGTTGGCAACGCCACGCAGACCCTGAACATCGCCGTCACGGCGGCACAACAGCCGGGCGGCCTGCAGAGTGCACAGTTCTCCGGCGCCATCTTGGAAGTGGCCCAAATTGCGATGCACGGCCTGAACGCGGTGACGGGGTCCCTGCCACTGTCTCTTCGCGAGAACATCCTGAGTGTCGTGCAGGGTTCACTTCATCTCATCCTCCATCCAGGGATGGGATATGCCTCGTCACGTAACATCTCTCTGCATATCCTCAATAAAGTGGAGCACATCGTCCAGCAGACGCTACCCGAGGTGTTGGCTGACTATCTGCTGCCGGTGATCCAGATAGTGACCACCTATTTCCAAAGCATCTCCACGGCCAGTGGACAGAACCAATGGAATGAAATGTGAGTGATGATGCAATGTTTACTTTTTCATTTTGATCACAAGGATACCCGTTCGCTGACCTTGTGTCTTGCAGTTCGTCACTGTCGGGCAGAAACCTTGTATCTCCATATTTCATGTTTTTTACGTTTTCATAAATGAAATTGCAATTTTTGTATACTTTGTCGTATGACACTGTTGTGCAAAAGTAGCGAAAATGGGTGATCTACAAGCTCGCATGTTATCGCGACGTGACGTGTTGTGAGCTTGTAGATGAGCTATTTTTGATATCTTTGAAAAAGAAAAAAAGAAAAACTTTTTGAGTATTTTTCACCTATAATGACATGCCTTTCCTAACAATTTTGGACATACAAGGTTTCCGCCAGACAGCAACGATTTGAACTTAAATGTGCTCGATGATGCGCAGTCAGACAGTGATAACTTGTCTTGTCTCCCTCAGCCTTTTGAGCGAGATGATGACGATCCAGGCTGCTGTTCCCTCAAACATGGCCCAGGAGTACATCTCTCTGATCATTAACGTCACTCAGTTCATCTTGGAGCCCAGCCAAGGCAAGTCAGCTCCCCAGTGTCTCTGTTGTAGGTGGACAACATGTTGCTAATACACCCTGATGGACTGCAGCATGCATGTCTTTTTTTCAATCAACCTCGGCACAATCGCAACCAGTCTATTATAGCACTTAGCAATTGTTCTATCAATGACTTATTCCATTCATCGAATAATCTAGAAGCGTTTTTTTTTTCTCCTCCCTAATTGATTTTTATAGTTGACTAAAGCCTAGCTCACACTGAAGGAGTCATAAAATCTAAAACTGTTTGGAAATCTGGTTACATCACACACTACAGGGTGATCGTATAAGATTCTCTTCTCTATAAACTTAAACATGCACACAAGGGCTGTCAAACAAATATAAAAAATATATATATTTTTTTATAATAATAATAATATTATTCAAATATATTCGAATATCTGCACATTTTTAAGACCAATATTCAAATATCATTTCTGAGGAAAGTTGACAGCCCTAATGCACACGCCACATGATTATACAATAATGGTGCATCACTCACTACAGGATTTTATTACGATTATCGTGCTGGGCTGAAAATGTAGCACTTCATGTGACCTCATCTCACGTGATCACATGTTTCTCACACAGCAGATGTGAAGCGACGGAGCCGGTTAAACGTGTGGTGGTTAAGGATGAACGTTTGTGATATGTCTGTGGGAAGACACGTTATATAGATAATCGTGTTCTTGGCACATATGGACAAGCCTTGGCTGTCCCGTTGTGAGTCATCTCATTCACATAATCTCCTTGTAGACTTGCAGACTATAATCATCCAGATAAATATCAAACACTAGGGTTGTCCGATATTGGCTTTTTTACCGATAACCGATATACCGATATTGTCCAACTCTTAATTACCGATACCGATATCAACCGATACCGATATATGCGGGGATTATTGTGATTAGGGTAAGCTCAAATTTCATATCACACACACCATATACAGTAAGAACTCCTGTAACTTATTTATAAAGCAAAAAAAAAAAAAAAAAAAAAAAAAAAATTTTTTTTTTTTCAAAAACCGATACCGATATTTTCCCGATATCAATTTTTATGCTAATATCGGCCGATAATATCGGGAGGCCGATAAAATCGGACATCCCTATCAAACACATTTGAAAATTATCAGGATGGCCCGATCGTCTGATCTATTTGGGATCGCCCCTCCCAAAGGGCGTGCCTGACCCAAAATCTTTCAGATTATCGTGATCGACCACTTGAGCCTTACGAGTTATGAGTTTTACATTTTCGCAACAGTGTTGCGGAAAGTAGCGGAAAATAGCACATCTACAACGTGTCGTGATGCTACACGTTGTGAACATAAAAAGGGAATATATTGAATTATTTTAATGTTCAATCAATTAGTTCTGTTAACTGTTGCATCCCTACTTCAGACTGATACGGCACTGCATTCCATCTTGTATTTATTTTTGTTACTCTCACTGAAGTTTGTTACAATGTTGGTTTGTTCATATTTATGTCATTTTTATATTCATTTCCTATGATTACAGGCGACATGAACATCTGGACAAGTTTCGAGACAGGAAACCTGTCTGTAATCATAAGTCAGGTAAGGGCTATCAAGATTCAAGACCATTTTATTTGTCACTCACTCACACAAGCGGAGACATGTTGTTGGTGGTAATGTTCCACCAGACTGTGTTAACAGCAACAATACAATATACAACAAAAATAATAATACAGCTAATACTAGATTCTAATGAAATAAAAGAACCAGAAAAATAAGAGATACAAGAAGATCAAAAGGTTAGAAACTACAGGGAGGACAAACTCTAACCTTCTGTAACAGAAGTAGATCGATTTTTGTTAATTGGTTTTGGTTCCTGTTTTCTATTAGTAACAACACAATCTTAATAACCATTCATAACTATAAACAAAACATAAACTTTTAATTAAAAACAAATAAACATTAATACAAACAAATCTAGGTGAAATAGTTTGTTTCATGTTTTAACTTTACTTTATTGTAGTTGTAGTATAATTTAATTTCCTCTGCATGCATGCAACCAAAGATTCCTGTTAGCGTAGGCGTAACGTCTAGTCAGATTGATGGTCATGAAACTGTATCTACGTGAGAAACTCGAAAGACACTTTGCCAGATTTGGTAGGTTACAAAACCACTCCAAGCCACGTGATGATGCCAAGATGCCTCTGTTGTGGTAGGACTGGCATCAGTTACAGCATTCCACAGGGTTATCACAACACGACAATCACACATTAATCAAGGCGGTGTTCCTTTGAGCCTGACAAGCAGGCTTTAACAATACTTTAACCACTTTAACTCTGGCGTTCCTATTGTGGGCATGTCACTATAGGTCAAAATTATAGCAATATTATGAGACTAGATATCATTGTGATTTTTTTTATCGTAATAAGATGGAATACATAATGTGTTTTTTACTTGGTTTTAATACATTAAGCCTTATTTTGTAAAACTATAAGAAGCAAAAATACACAATCTACAAGTTCACAAAGCTTGCAAATTCATTGGAAGCTTGTAGATCTGCTATTTTTGCTATGCATAACAATTATAATCATTTAAATTGAACCACCGCTCATCCGTAGTGTAGGGCTTAAACGGTTTCACAGAATGGCAAGTAATCGATTGTTCATAAAATAACCAAAGCCTGTCCCCCTTATTTCTGTCCAGATGGGCGAACTCCTAAATATTGTCTTGACCTTCGTCACTGGAGAGCAGGGCCTTACGATCACTATTCCGTCTTTGGAGGACTTCGTTGAACTTGGGCCTGTACTGGAACAAATCTTGACAGAGGAGGCCGACCAAGACACCTGGCAGAAGTACGTCCACGTTCCATCCACCGCACACAGTCATTTCAGTCAATCTGAGAGCGTTCAAATGGAACCAATGGACTCGTAAGGGTCCATTTGATTCCATTTGAATGCTCTCATACTTACTGTACAAATGGATAAATTAAAGTCATACTGTGTAACTGTTTCAATTAATCTTGACATAATCTATAATTTACACAATAACTATTCCACATAAATGGTGTTTTTGAAAACTCTAAACACTCTAAACACAAACACAAATCGATACAAATTAAGATATGGGGGGACTCACACAACCTGAGTCACACACACACAAAGGCACCAGAGGTCGTTCCTGCCAAGAGCATACAAGCTTTACCAGAAGTAATAGAAACTTTTGTATCGCTTGATGTGTTTCAATGTTTGATGATTTTTAATGTTATCTTAGAGCAGTCCTCTTGAATCTGTAAGAAACATCATAATTCATACTGTTATGCAATGATGTCTCCTAATAAATTAGAAACTTCAAACCATGAAACACTACTTTTAGTCTTGAGTGTCTGCTCCCGACACTCGCGTTAATACATATCGTTTCTGAAAACGTAGTTGTTGCTTTCCAAAATGTCCTCGGTGCTAGGACCTTGCAGCATTCATTTTGGAGCTGTGCTTCCGTCATTTTGTTTCAAACTGGGAATTGTAGTTACAACAGACAAGACAGAGCTATCGGAAGTGTTGCCAAAAGGACTTCTGAAATGGATATAGTAATGAGGATTTTATCGTGCAAGGGGTTAGGGAAACAATCCAAACTAATGATTATGATTCCAGTGCACCGATGTGAGACACTTGATGTGAGTTTAAGATAAGATCATTCAGTAGGTGTAAATTAAGGGTACTATTCAATACTTGCTGTCTATAAGCTGAAACACTTGTATCTTGTCCACTGACAGGCTTGAAAAGATGCTGGAAGCTGTGCTATCGAACCTCAAAGGGACATCGCTTTGGGACGATATCCCACCGGCTATTTCTCTGGTGGAGACGGTAATAGGTGTCGAGATCAACCAAATGATGGCTGAGACAGGTGAGAGTGATGGCCATCAATATAGAGAAAAATACTGGCTTTTGATTTGTATTATAAATAATATTACTACTAATGATAATAAGTATTCAAACTTGCTTTACATGATGGGAAAAAAGTATTGGGTACACATTTTAAATTGAAAACCCCCCCCCAAAAAACAGGGGGTGGAGGGTTATGTGGGGAAAGCATTTCTGAAGATGGGTTTTTGAGGGCAGTTTTGAAGGATGGGAGGGTGTGGGCCCCTTTGATGTGGTTAGGGAATATCTGGGATTTGCTGATACTGTATACAATGAGTATACGTTTCTGGGCCATAATGAATGATGTGTAGACACTAGACAGCCTAGTTGGCCGTCTTAGGTCATCACAGTTATTGTGAGAAACGGAAGCACGATGAATTGAAGACTATAGCTGATTTACACGCAGGTCACTGAAAATAGGTCACATTGCGTGATGCACTGTGAGCTTGTAGAGCTGCTATTTTCAGCAAGGGACAGATTATAAATGATCTCCTTATATTTCAGAGAGAGAGGGCCTATAATGCGTGACGGGGACTTGTCTGTAGACAGTGATTTTGTCATTTGTACAAGCTCTACGGATGCCAGCAAATGTTAATAGCGGTTGCTTATGAAGTCACAGATTACATTGAAGGACATGTTTGCTCCAAAATGAGATATTAGTGTTTCCTTAAGAAAATAAAACACAGTGACATTTAACCCTAGCATCCCTGCTCTGGGGGGGAACATTCGCCGAAAATAGCTGATCTACAAGCTGCGATATGTTGTTGTGAGCTCGTAGATCGGCTATTTTAGGCAAAGAGATTTCGTGTAGGAAAAAAGAGCGGACCAAAGTATTTACTTAATATAGAGCAGGGGTCTTCAACCGGGTGTCCGGGACCCCTAGGGGGTCCTCAGAGTTACTACAGGGGGTCCGGCAAATATTTGTGTGAAATGATTTTTTTTTTACCTTAAAGGAGGATTTTGGACTGATTGATTGATTGATTGAATATTTTATTAGGCAAAAGAATGTAAAACAACACATTTACATTCTTTTGCCTAATAAAATATTCAATCAATCAATCAGAGCTTGTAGATCTGCTATTTTTGGCAAAGAGGTATAGGTGTAGAGGGGAGAAAGGGCAGTCCAAGTAAACAAAAAAAAGTTTGATCTGAAACACAATTTTATAGAATATAGAGGGGGGGTCCCTGCTTCATCTCTCTCTCAACTAGGGGGTCCTTGGCCTGAAAACGTCGATACTTTGTCTAACAGGTCCGTTCATAAAAGTCCTTGCGGACTTGTTTCCAATGAGGGCCTTGGTATTCAATTCATAGACATATATAGTGGCACCACAGTTCGAATATCATTACACAAAGAAATAAAAAATAAAACAGCAAAAAAAGTATATATATATACATATATATATATATATATGTATATATATATATATATATATATATATATATATATATATATATATAACACTATGTACAACCAAAGGAATAAAAAAAGGGGGGAAAGATATGTACAAGAACAGGGGGGGGGGGGGGGGGGGGTCGGCTGTCTAACGGGAAAATGGTACTACCTCCTCTTTTGGCCTCCTGAAAGGTGATTTTTTTAAGGCTCTTTTAAATGAGCCCAGCGAACTGCATTTTTTGAGGGATGGGGTTAGACTAAGGTTTTCTTATCTTTTCTATGATGTTATGATATCTTAGGATGAATGGTACAGTAGAAAAATGTCATAACTCCATCCCGGGTCCGCCTTAAAACATGCGCGGATAGGCCTTGCGCTAGATCGCATATTTTAATAGGAGATTTCAATCTCGTCTAGCGAGACTTCTGTTTTTTTTTTGTTTTTTTTTGACAGTGTTCTGTCACTATGAATGTCAGATCTCGCAAAAAAAAAGAAGCTCACAACGCCTCGCGCTGCGAGGCGTTGTGAGCTTGTAGATCTGCTATTTTTGGCAAAGAGGTATAGGTGTAGAGGGAAAAAAGGGCAGTCCAAGTAAACAAAAAAAAGTTTGATCTGAAACACAATTTTATAGAATATAGAGGGGGGGTCCCTGCTTCATCTCTCTCTCAACTAGGGGGTCCTTGGCCTGAAAACGTTGAAGACCCCCCGATATAGAGGGTTTAAATGGTTAAGAGGGTATCATTTTGCAGTGTTTGAACGATGAACATCAGCTATTTGGTCGCTCTTGTAAAATGCAGCAAAGTAACATTTTGGAATAAAGCGGCAGAGTTTTTTCTTAAACCCCATGTCTCTCCGTTCCCTCAGCTTTTATATGGAGTCTCCAGAGACCTGTCCTGAATCTGATGGAAGAAGTTGTTCTCACTGTGAACACCAGTCGTTTCAACCTGTCTGAAGTGACAGAGAGACTGGAGAAGGCCATCTCTGGAACAATGCATGCCGCCCAGCAGGTTAGACTGCCTCTTGTCTCTCTCTCCACCCTTCATGACAGTTTTTTCATTGAGAGCACCCAACCCAATTATTACTGTACATACTGTGGGATTACAGTAGCTTTAGCGAGTATGTGTACTTGCAGTTGTACTGTGCGCAGACGTGTGTGTGTGTGTGTGTGTGTGTGTGTGTACTCTGCGCCAGTGGTGGAAGAAGGACTCACATGTTTTTACTTCAGTAAAAGTATCAATGTAGATATACTCTGTTACAGGTAGAAGTCCCGCATTCAAAATGTACTTGAGTAAAAGTACAAAAGTATCCGCATCAAAATGTACTTAAAGTACCGAAAGTAAAAGTACTCATTATGCAGAATGTCCCAATTCACCTGTTCAAAATGTATAAAACATCTTTTTAAAATAGCAGATCTACAAGCTCACAATGTGTCGCATTGTGACGCATTGTGATCTTGTAGATCTGCTATTTTAAAATGGCCGAAATATGTATACAGCTCAAGTGGTTTAGTGTGTTTTGCAATAATAATCAAAATCTACAAAAGTAACCAGTAACTCACGTTTTCAAATAATTGTAGTGGAGCAAAAAGTAGAATATTTGTCTCTGAGATGAAGTGGAGTAGAAGTAAAAGTAATGAATAAAAGTACCTCAAAATTGTACTTAAGTAGAAAACTTGAGTACATGTGTGTGTGTGCGTGTGTGTGTGTGTGTGTGTGTGTGTGTGTGTGTGTGTGTGTGTGTGTGTGTGTGTGTGTGTGTGTGTGTGTGTGTGTGTGTGTGTGTGTGTGTGTGTGTGTGTGTGTGTGTGTGTGTGTGTGTGTGTGTGTGTGTGCGTGTGTGAGAGACATATGAGGTGTGACTATGAAGGCAGATGAACCTGTTGTCCCATCATTAAGGCCGTCATGCTACTGACTTCAGAGTCAGTACATTGGAAGCAGCCCTTGCCCCCGTGCAAAAACACAACAGCAAGTCTGTTTCGCAGTGAATATGTGACGTTAAAGCTTTTCTTAAAACCCTATCTCGAGGACACACCTGTACGTAATGGCTGGGTTGTGTCCTCACATGACAAAACATCTGATTCAAAAGCCAGACAATACAGCAACGACAACAACAGTAATAAGCAATAAGATAACAGAAGGCCATTAACAAGCCAATGACTAGGAGTTGTCTCACATAGGCACCAACACTGTAGTGAATGAGCTCTATTGCGTTAGTATTACTATGCTGTAATGTGTTTTAACCACATACATTCTAGCGTCCCTAATCTGGGGCGAACATTCAGTGAGAATGGTAGAACTTCAAGCTCACACACTTGTAGACTATGACTATAGACTTTGCAAATAGCTTTGGTGTAGTGTGAAAAAAAGAAGCAGACCTAGTATGGTTTAAGTGGAGAGATTTTACTGTCGTAAACTCTATAGCATACCTATGTGTGTAGCATGTGCATATATGTCTCTGTGTTGGTATGTAAGCATGCTATTAACTGTACCTCAGGGTAGGACTGTACAGTTATATCACCCATCGTACAAGAACCGGTGATACCTGTGTGAGACTCTTGCTCTTTCCTTGAGCGGAGATTAACCCATTTAGACTGGGAAAGTATCTAGTGTCATTTTAAGATTTTCTTTGGGCTATTCAAAAATAGCAGATCTACAAGCTCATAGCGCGGCACCGAGTGCCGCGCTATGAGCTTGTAGATCTGCTATTTTTTGAAAAATCGTGAAAATGTGTGCAAATCTTTGAATATATATATTTTTGAAAGCGAATTTTTAAACTTAAATCTTTGCTTTCTGGGGGGTTCCTGAAACAAAATATTTTGAGATGGGGGTCCATGGCCAAATACATATAATTTTGGGGGTCCTTGACATGAACAAAGTTTGAGAACCACTGATATTATAGCAACATACGTTTTTTCAAAAAACATGTTTGTAGAATCCCCAGAAGCAAAGATTTGCGTAAAAATGTTCGCTTTAAAGAATACATATTCAAAGATTTGCACACATTTTCATGATTTTTCAAAAAATAGCAGATCTACGCTACGAGCTTGTAGATCTGCTATTTTTGAATAGCCCAAAATAAATCTAAAAATGACACAGATGCGTTCCCGGACTGAATGGGTTAAGACATCTCCCCAGTGACCCTGTGTCTTTTGTTTCCATGTCACAGTTTTCTTTTTCAACCCCTGTCCTTCTAACTGAACAGTCTTTTTCCCTCTTTTTCTATGAACAATTTACTCTCTCTCGAGACATAATAATCCGCTCCCTCTATTGTCCACACTTTGACCCCTCAGGCTAACGGAACACTGCCGTGCAGCCAGGTTCTCAGGGTGTGGGAGCCGGTGGGAGAAGCGGCCGGACTGAGCGTGTCGGCCCTGGCCATGTGGTGTAACGTCAGCCTCCAGCCCGTCCTCGACGCCTCCGCCGCTTCCAACGCTGCCTATGGCAACCTGAACACCACTGTGAGTCGGATCAGTCAACCTCGATTAATCATTAAAATGTGTGAATTTCATTTCAAATGACTATATGATTTGGCTTAAAGCTTTATTTAAGATTTAAGGCAGGGGTCTTCAACTAGGGGGGTCCGGGACCCCTAGGGGGTCCTCAGAGTTAGCACAGGGGGGGCCGCCAAATCTTTCTGTGATAGGCCCCTTACTTTATGAACCTCTTGAACCCTAGCATCCCCTATTCTGAGAGGAACATTAGCCGAAAACACAACGCCTCGCACTGCGAGGCGTTGTGAGCTTGTAGATCTGCTATTTTCGGTAAAGAGGTTTGGTGTAGAGGGGAAAAAGAGTGAACCAAGTACAGAGCCAAAGGTCGAGTTTACAAAAAAATGAGGGTTTAAGTGGTTGAATATCTGTAAATACACGTACACAACACTAGCTATCTATGAAATCATCAAAAAAGTTGAATTTGCAAGACAATTGTATAGGCCTACAATATGTAGTGGGGGTCCCTGCTCCATCTCTCTCTCAGCTGAGGGGTCCTCGGCCTGAAAAAACGTTGACGACCCCCTGATTTAAAGCAAACACCTTCTGCTGTTACTCCTGAGAGATGAGAGATGAGGGAGCGTGATCAACGTTTTCGCCACTGGGGGGCAGTGTTAGCTCACCCTCCAATCTGTCCAGTACCACCAGCCTTCACCATTCTGTACTGTAATGTTTGCAACCCTGTTACACCTGTATAGCATGACGCGGGAACGATGACCGTCGACGCGGTGGCCGCCAAAATCGTCCAGGCACTCTCCGCTCTCTACCGGGCCGACCAGAACGAGGGCCTGGCGGTCGAGGGGCTGATCATGGCGTTCTGCGACAAGCTGGAGCAGCTGGTGGGGCGGCCGCTGAGCGCCGAGGCGCAGCTCAACCTGTTGAAACAGTTCCAGGAGACGCAGATGAAACAGAGGTGACTATTGACAGCCCAGTGTTGCCAGATTCTGTGAGAGAAACAAGCAACCAGGGTCTATTAAAACCAGCCCAAAAGAAGCCGCTATGGGCCACATGAGCACTTTAACATAATACATCATCTATTTGAAAATAGCAGATCTACAAGCTCACAACGCGTCGCGATGCGACGCGTTGTGAGCTTGTCGATCGGCTATTTTCTGAATACAATCTTGCGGGGGAAATTATAATAAGCAGATCTGGCAACCCTATCAGCAGCCCCCGGGATGTGGCAGAACCATAAAGCAACCCTCGTCCACATGATGAGATTGCTAACATAAGCCGTATATTTTACATGTCGTGTGCTGCTATGTATTCTATGCTCCAGAGCACAGTTTATTACATGTTTTACTGCTACTGTAAATGTAGTCGGAAGATACAGGACGCATGGATAACAAAGGCGTGTGCACACACATGCTATACAAACACACAACACACACACACACACGCACATGCACGCACGCACACGCACACATGCAGGCACCTCCACCCAACATAAACTCGACTTGACTGTTAAAACAGCGTTCACATGTACCAGACGAGTCTATTTGATTCATGCAAAAACTACATGATGGAGGCGCCTGGTACGGTAATTTAGTTTGACTGTTTTGGCTGAAAACAGGCAGGTCTGCAGCACAGACAGTGGTTTAACTGTGATTCAGTTAGCCGAGACTCCCTCTTAACCCTTTAAGACCGGAGACGCTATCTGTGTGACGTTTTTTAGATGTATTTGGCTATTCAAAAATAGCAGATATACAAGCTCATAGCGCGGCACCGAGTGCCGCGCTATGAGCTTGTAGATCTGCAATTTTTTGAAAAATCTTTAGCACAAAATTTGTGCAAATCTTTGAATATATATATATATATATATATATACGTTTAAAAGCGAACATTTTTAACCCTGATCTGTGCTTCTCGGGGTCCCCGGAACAACATATTTTGAGATGGGGGGTCCGCAGCCAAATACATGTCATTTTGGGGGTCCTTGACATGAACAAGTTGGAGAACCACTGATATAGCAACATAATTATATTTTTCAAAAAACTTGTGTAGAATATATATTCAAAGATTTGCACAAATGTTCACGATTTTTCCAAAAAAAAATAGCAGATCTACAAGCTCGTAGCGCGGCACTCGGTACAGATGCGTTCCCGGTCTTAATGGGTTAAAATTGATTTTCCTTTATGCGCCCGCTGTAATAATGAACTGGGCATGACGATAAGGATCACATTCTGCATATCTCGAGGAATCAATCATGTCTGACTGCATGAGTTATAGATCATTGATCACAGTGGAAAGAATCCAAAGTCTATTATCTTCCGGGGGCTGAAATGAGAAAATGAAGTGAATATAAGTTTTAAAATGTGATGCTGATGGATGATGATTACTTCTGGCACCAATTGAGAAATTATGGCTCCGGGGGAATCATTGTATTGAGTAAGTTAAAGTAATGTTGGCATTACATAATAGCATAGTAGACATACAGCAGATGTTGAGGTGTTGTACCACTGCTGCCACACTCAATGTAAAAGTTGAAGTTAGTTGAAGTTGTGGGTGCAACAGTTAATCAAGCTAATATGTTTAATAGATTATACAAAAGTTGTTGATTTGAATAAAATAATATATTTTGGCTGAAGGTTTTATTTAGATTTTCCCCCAAAAATAGTGAAAATAGCAGATTTACAAGCTCACGACTTGTCGCATGAGCTTGTAGAAATAATTTTAAAAAATAATTTTGTGCGTTATATTTGAATATATATATATATATTTTTTTTTTTAAAGGGAACATTTGTAACTCAAATTGCGATTTTTCAAAAATATCAGATCTACAAGCTCATAGCGCGGCACTCGGTGCCACGCTATGAGCTTTTATGAGATTTAGGAGACATGTAGAATCGGCTTCAGGTCTCAATAGGCTAATCACTTTTTCTCTCTCTTTGCAGTGAGGAGTTGATGAACCTGCTGACATCCGACCTGGTGCGCGTGGCCCCGTCCCTGCGGGAGTACGTGGAGGCCTGCGACAAGGCCCTGACCCACATCCTGCAAAACCTCCAGCGCGTCCAGAACGACAGCTCCGCCCAGAACGTCCTCATGGAAGCGGGCCACATCCTGCTGACCTCCCTGAACGTCAGCGCCGCCGACTCACTCTTACCGTTGCTGTGGGGGGGCGGCGACGTCTCCGGCGCCAACGTGACGAATCTCTACCACCTGGTGAAGAAAGTGGTCCACCTGGTGGTCCGCACGCAGCTGTTCGGGGACGTGCCCATGATTTACCAGGTAGGGATGCAAATTAACGATTAACACATTAAGACCTGTGGCGATTCTTTAAAAAATTCTAAAACAGTTTTTTGAAAAAAAACAAAAAAATGTTTTTTCAAGATTTTTCAAAAATGGCAGATCTACAAGCTCATAGCGCGGCACTCGGTGCCGCGCTATGAGCTTGTATATCTGCTATTTTTGAATAGCCAAAGAAATCTTAAGTGACACAGATGCGTTCCAGGTCTTAATGGGTTAATTCATTCATTGATAGTTGATAACCTTATCGATTGATTTATTGATTAATTGATAAGCTGCGTTTTTTTAGGACCAAAAGAAAAATTCTTGTCCGAAACCGAAAATGAGTGCAGAAACATAATTGTATATAACATTAACGAGCGTCAACGAGCATCAGCTGGACACGGACACGCACGCCTCCCCTCTGCAGTGCTCTATGGAGTCTGTCTCATTTCTCTCCGAAAGCCCTTGAATATGATGGAATATGATTAAGGGTTACTGTGATTATATTAAACTCACATTTGATATCACACACACCATACCTGTAAAATGAATGAAAATGAAAATCAATACATTTCATCGAGTAAATTCTTAAAGAGGTGGTGCCATGGTTTTTCACTTTTTCTGTCTTTCATGTGTCTATGAGGTTGATAGAACTTTATTAAGCCCCCTGGTGGTGTTTTTATGGTGTTTTGTGTCTTCTCTGACTATTTTGAGTTTCTTCCTGGAGGCTGAAACCTTGAGGGTCAAACGTCCCAATAGAAAAACAGCGCTTTAATGACACAGTAGAAATATACCCTCCCCCTCATTATCATAACACAACAGGTGTGGGCATGAGGAGGAGGAGGGACTAGGACAGGAGGCGGAGGGACTGGTTCAGGTGGGAGGTGCTAAGGTGAGAACTTAATGAACTGGAGGCGTGTCCACATAAAAACATAATTTTAACACTTTCTGTACACTTTTTTTGAAAACAATCTTCCTCCTAGTATAACCATAATACCTGATGATCATGTTTTAAGGGGAGAAAAAATCATCGAAAATCACGGCACCCCGTCTTTAACGGCAATTAATCGATCATAGATTAATTGTTAACATCCCTGTTACCAGGTCATGGAGCAGGTTGTGACCTCCAACGACACCGCAGTCATCGTGGAGACGGCGTTGTCGGTGGTGGAGTGGTGGAGCTCCACGGAAGCCACCGGAATGGACCTGGTGAGCCAGGCCCTGTCCAGAGTGTGTGAGCTGCTCAGGGCTTTCCTGCCCATCCTGACCGAGCTGAACGTGGAGCTGCCGGCCGACGCCCAGATGTTCGAAGAACTGATCGCGAACGTCATCGACATGGTGAGCAAAGTGGTTGTAAAGTAACTAAGTACATTTACTCAAGTACTGTATTTTTATGTATTTTTTACTTTACCGGAGTATTTCCAATTGTCGATACTTTTGCTTCTACTCCACTACATCTCAAATATTGGACTTTTACTTTGCTACAGTTATTTGAAAACTTTAGTTACTAGTTACTTTGCAGATATACATTAATACATTATAAAACATACATTAACGCCCTATTTCATACCTAGGCCATTTGAAAATAGCCGATCTACAAGCTCACAACGCGTCGCACCGCGACGCGTTGTGAGCTTGTAGATCTGCTATTTTCAAACATTTTAGTACTTTTGGTACATTTTGATACCAATACTTTTGTACTTTTGCTCAAGCAAATTTTGAATTCCGGACTATGTACTTGTAACAGAGTACTTCTACATTGCAGTATTGATACTTTTACTTAAAGGTAGGGTAAGTGATATTTTTTGGTTAAAACAAAAAGTATTTTGTTAAAAGGTTAAAACACTATATTCTGATAGTAATCATTGCTATAGAGTGTTTGTTCAGTAACAGGAGTCTCCCTGTCTCTCCAGCTCTTTAATAAACAGAAGATACATTTTCCGGTAGGTGTCAGAATCTCAGCCAATCAGGAGAAAGTACCCATTTTTAAGCTTAATTTGTATAGTGTTCCAGTTCCAATTTTGCATGCTCATTTCTTAGTGTCATCACTTCCAATTTCACTTGTTTAATCTATATCCTGATTGAGTTCTCTATCCTGAATCAGGATAGAGAACTCAATCAGGATATAGATTAAACAAGTGAAATCAGGATTCCTGATTGGATAAAATTGGAAATGAAACTGAAACTGAAACGAAAATGCATTTTCTGTTTTATAAAGAGCTGGAGAGACAAGGAGACTCCTTTTTACTGAACAAACACTCTATAGCAATGAGTACTATCAGAATATAGTGCTATTTAACACTTATTTTAACCAAAGAAAATCACTTACCCTACCTTTAAGTAACACGTTTGAGTATTTTTTTTCCCACCTCTGAAGGTGAGCCAGATCGGGAGCACCGGTGGCCTCCTGGCACCCATAGAGCAGTTCCTGACAGAGCTCACTAAAGGAGACTCTGGGAGACAGCAGCAGCAGCAGGCCAACAACGTTCACACGGGTTCCGGGCGGCGCCGCCGCGAAGCCCCGTCGCCAAAGCCGACGAGGGAGCCCATGGACGACCTCATAGACCTGTTCTTCATCGACTACCCCGGCCTGTTCGAGGCCATCTCCGTGGCGCCCACGCTGCCGGAGATGGTGGAGACGGCCCACGTGTTCTTCTCCAACGCGGACCTGAGCGTGGTGATGAAGGGGGCCACCGAGGGCCTGCCGTGGGCCCTGAACTCCTCCTCTAAGGACGACACCGTCGACGCCGCCCTGGGCGTGCTCTCCTACCTCACGCTGCCCGACAATGTCCAGACGTGAGTACGCTAGTAATTTGCTACTAATGTGATCGCTAACGACCACCAGTGGCGGAAAAAGTCCTCAAATTCTTTACTTAAGCGAAAGTATCAATACTGCAATGTAGAAATAGTGTTACAAGTAAAAGTCCGGAATTCAAAATTTACTTGAGTAAAGGTACAAAAGTATTGGTATCAAAATGTACTTAAAGTACCAAAATAAAAGTACTAATGATGCAGAATGTCCCATTTCACAAGTTTTCAAATGTATACAAATCTTTTGAAAATAGCAGATCTACAAGCTCACAATGCGTCGCATCGCAACGCATTGTGAGCTTGTAGATCGACTATTTTCAAATGGCCAAAATCTATATAGGGTTGAAGTGGTTAATGAATGTTTTGTAATAATAATCAAAATCTACAAAGTAACTAGTAACTTAAGTTTTCAAATAATTGCAGTGGAGAAAAGTACAATATTTGCCTCTGAGATGTAGTGGAGTAGAAGTAAAAGTACTCCAGTAAAGTAAAAATACCCGAAAAATGTTACTTAAGCACAGTACTTGAGTAAAATGTACTTAGTTACTTTACACCACTGACGACCACTAAGGCCTCGTTCGTTACACTGTCCTCAGAAACAGCTTTAGCTAACGGATGGTTGGATGTTCTTTTCTTTCCAGTTGGTGGTAGTTGGCAGCTCTTGAGTACAAAGAAAGAACAATAACACTCTTTCCTTTCTCCCTCCTCCTCCCATGTTACGTAGCCTCTTTTAAACAGCAGACAAAGCCAAATGAAAAGCTACTCACTGAGCTTTTTGTGTGCATTATTTCAAATAATGGAAGCAAAAATATCAAGCCTCCGCATTAGGGCCTCCGCAAAGTGCTGTAAATGTTCCCCGGTAATAAATTGCTTCCCGTTCAATCGTTCCCAGACTGTCGATGGATCTGCTGATGGAAGCCGTTAACTTGATTCCCGACGGCCTGCCTCTCGCCGGACTCATAAAGAACGTCACCGGTGGCTTTGCCAGCGAATCTCAAGGTAAACTTCATCTCTCTTCATTTACAAACTCCCATCGCTCCTGCAGTGACTCACTACTCTCTACGTCTCTGGGCGATGAGAAAGCCTGCTTGTTTCTAGGACGGGGGCTTGATGGTGAGAAATGCATTGTCAGACTAGCCTGGTTAAACAGGGAATCCCCAATTGGTTGGAGCCTCAGCCTGCCTTTTCCTCGCATTATGTTTGGCTTCATTCCCTGCTATCTCTACAAGTTAATCCATTAAGACCGGGAACGCATCTGTGTCATTTTAAGATTTATTTGGCAATTTTTTTTCAAATAGTGAAAATGTGTGCAAATCTTTGACTATACATATTTTTTCAAGGGAACATCTCTAACTCAAATCTTTGCTTCTGGGGGGGTCCCCGAAACAAAATATTTTCAGATGGGGGTCCGCGGCCAAATACATACAATAATTTTGAGGGCCCTTGACATGAAAAGGTTTGAGAACCACTGATATAGCAACATAAGCTTTTTCAAAAAACTGTTAGGATTTAGAAGACATTTGTAGAATCTCCAGAAGCAAAGATTTGAGTTACAAATGTTCGCTTTAAAAAAAAAAATATATATATTTAAAAAATTGCAAAACAAAACATGATTTTTCCAAAAATATCTACTATTTTTGAACAGCCAAAGAAATCTAAAAAATGACACAGATGCGTTCCCGGTCTTAATGGGTTAACTTAACCCCACTGGCTCTCTCTTGTTCGTTCCTCCCGTCCATGTCACGTCTAATCGTACTGTACCTCTGTTGTTGTAGCTCTCTCACCGTTTTCAGCCCCCTCTCTGTGCAGCCTGCCACCGTATACACTTTCTCTTAATTGGTCGGTGGGCATTATTTCAATTTACGTGGCGTGTCAGGCTGTGCTGAACCATGAATCACGTTGCTTAACCCTTTGAGGCCGGGAAGGGAACGCATGTGTGTCATTTTAAGATTTCTTTGGCTATTCAAAAATAGCAGATCTACAAGCTCGTAGCGCGGCACCGAGTGCCGCGCTACGAGCTTGCAGATCTGCTATTTTTTTTTGAAAAATAGTGAAAATGTGTTTAAATCTTTTTATATACATTTTTAACTCAAATCTTTGCTTCTGGTGGTCCCTGGAACAAAATATTATTATTATATATTAGACAAATACATATTATTTTGGGGGTCCTTGACAAGAAAAAAGTTAGAAAACCATTGATAATATAGCAACATAAGTAAAAAAGAAAAAAAAGAAAAAAAACACTATAGGAAAAAAACCTGTTAGGATTTAGAAGACATTTGTAAAATCCCCAGAAGCAAAGATTTGAGTTAAAAACTTTCGCTTTAAAAAAGCATATATATATATTCAAACTAAAGATTTGCACACATTTTCACGATTTTTCAAAAAAATTGCAGATCTACAAGCTCATAGCGCGGCACTCGGTGCCGCGCTATGAGCTTGTATATCTGCTATTTTTTATATAGCCAAAGAAATCCTGAAATGACACAGATGCGTTCCCGGTCTCAAAGGGTTATTAGAAACCCTTCAGCTTCACTCTGACCTTCAAAGCCCTTTGGGGGATTCATGGCGTTTTTTTTTGCTAATGCTTGTTGTTATTGTCTGTATGATTACGGCCCGGGCATAATTCATTTTGGACATATGTGCTTTCAGGGTTCAATGTCGGCTTAGTTGGAAGCTCCCAAAGAACCCCCGGAGCCATATGGCTCTTCTCCAACGTCAAGCCACTCAGCACCTTATTAACCCATTCAATCCGGGAAACGCATCTGTGTCATTTTTAAGATTTCAAAAATGGCAGATATACAAGCTCATAGCGCGGCTAACCGAGTGCCGTGCTATGAGCGTACGTAGATCTGCTATTTATTTTTTAATTGTGAAAATTTGTATAAAAATCTTTGAATATATATATTTTTTGAAGCGAACATTTGTAAATCAACACGGCCAAATACATATGATTTTGGTAGGTCCTTGACATGAAAAAGTTTGAGAACCACTGATATTATTTAGCATATAATATAACATACTTTTTTTTTTTAACTGTTAAGATTTAGAAGACTTTTGTAGAATCCCCAGAAGCAAATATTTGAGTTACAAATGTTTGCTAAAAATATATATATTCAAAGATTTGCACAAATTCTCAAGATTTTTCTAAAATAGCAGATCTACAAGCTCGGAGCTTGTACATTTGCTATTTTTTAAATAGCCAAAGAAATCTTAAATAAATGACACAGTATGCGTTCCCGCCTTCCCGGCCTTAACGGGTTAAATCTCATTAGCAAAGTAGAATTCAATCGCTTATCCCACACTCGCTCCCCAAATGCCGCGCGCTGGCAACCCACGCACTCGAGCTGGACGTCCGTGACCTCGTTTTAATTGGCTGCCGGTACTCGTGTGATAATGTTTATGTTACATGGAATAACTCTCAGTGAGCGGCAACAGCTGTACTCCCGTTCGTTGCAAACCTCGTTCGTTCTCCCAAACGCACACACACACGGATGGACGAGCTGTTGTTTAATTTTCAGCGTGTGGCCTCTAGGTGTTGGCGGTGCGCACCGGAGATTAAACAACGTGTCATTGTCTAATTTTGGCCTAATTAAATATTCTGTCATGGCGTCTCGCCGCCCCCCCTGGGGTGGTGTTTGACTTTCTTGGGGGCTTGTCAGATGTGTTCTAATGTGTCGACGGCGGAGAGCGCCGGCCGACCTTGTTGGCCCCATCAGCTCTGTGCAGGGCTCCACTTTAACCCGCTAAGACCGGGAACGCATCTGTGTAACCACTTAAACCATAATTAATACCATTAATTATACTTTTGCTATTCAAAAATAGCAGATCTACAAGCTTGTAGATCTACAAGCTCATAACCTAAGTATAAAATAATGGTTAAAGTGGTTACTCAGCTGCGTTCCCGGTCTCAATGGGTTAAGCACATCATTTGCTGCTCGCAGTCTGGCGACGGCGCCTCGAAATGGTGCTAGTCGTAATGAAGCCCAGCGGGACGTCGTGTTATGCTGTCACCTCACAGACTCCTCCGCTGCCCTCTTCTCCCTCTATGGTCCCCTTTCTCCCTCTCTCTCTCTCTCTCTCTCTCTCTCTGGTTCCCCCTACCCTCATTACCCCCCCGCCTATCTCTCTCTCTCCACAGAGAATCTGATGTTCATGCAGCAGACCCTCCTAACAGCGTCGGAGCTGTTCAGCACCAGCCCCACAGACCAGCAGTTCACAGAGATACTAGGACGCCTGACAAAGCAGGTCTGAACCGCTGGCTTCATTGACACTAGAGCTTATTGGTTTAATGTGTAGGAATTGCAAATTGGAAATTGGAAATACTCAAATAAAGTACAAATACCTCAAAATTGTACTGAAGTACAGTACTTGAGTACATGTACTTACAGTAGTTACTTTCCACCACTGCTTGTAAGTAAAGTTTTCAAATAATTGCGTGTAAAAAGTACTATAGTCGCCTTATATGTAGTGGACTAGAAGTATGAAGTGTTGAAAAAAAGCAAATGCTCAAGCAAAGTAAACATACTTTTACACAATACTTAACGTAAGCACAATGTACTTAGTAATAATAATAATAATAATAAACTTTATTTGTATAGCACCTTTCATGACAAGAAATGCAGCTCAAAGCGCTTTACAGAGCAAGAATACAATTACAGAAAAAGTTTACAGTTTACAGTCTAGGCATTTAGCAGACGCTCTTAATCCAGAGCGACTTACAGTAAGCAAGAACACAAGATAATACATCATAATACATCAATAATACATCAAATGCATAAAAATAGTAATCTAATAATAAAGTAATACATAAGTAAACCAATAATCTAATAATAACTAATACATACGTAAACCAAGAACCTATCATCAGCCTACATGGAAACTATACACACTGTAGGATGCCAGGTCAACAATAACCTGACATCTGTCTATATAACATTCTATCTAAGTTACATTTTACATTAGTACAACTAATTTAACAATAAAGAAAAAAAAGAAAAGCAAAAGCATAAAACAACATTAAAATAGAAGCAAAAAAAGGCAGTGAATCAGGCAAAACAGTGAGGACATGAATAACAACACAGAGATTCAGAACAATTAGGTACTTAACTGGTACTTAACCGGTTGCAGGTGTGTAATACTTAGGTGCTTAACTGGTTGCAGGTGTGTGCGGTGGAGCAGATGGACTCTGTGGCCGGGCTGTGGCAGGCGGTGGACATGGAGCCCGGTCTGATTTGCAACACCGTCATGCCCAGCCTGATGTTCGTGGCCCAGGGCCTGCTGATGAACACGTCTGAGCTGTCCGAAAGCATCTTCCAGATCTTCATCGGGAATCCCCTCTCCTACGACGTCAACTCAGACTGGTACAACAACGTTTTGTTTTGACACCATGTTGACATATCTCACATTTGTTCGACAGCGTATTGTTATCGCTGTCGGGGCGTCAGACCTCCTTGAATGTCCGAAACCGTTACTTTTCAGGAGATGGAGAGAAAAAAGGAACCTGTGTTCCGATGGATCCTGTGTAGTTATTATTTAGTCACAAGCTAATACAAGTTGATAATACTTTTCATTGGTTAGATATTTATAAGTCCCACAGACTCACTTAAAGGAATAGTTCACCCAAAAAATCACTTATTTTCTATCAATTACATACCCCATGAGTCATTTAATTCATGGAGATGTTTTTGTTTTTGTCGCATTCCTGATCCAATTATTTGATGACCAGGTGTATTTCCGGGAGGAAACTCATAAAGAGACTCCTTTGAGTCTCCTACCGGATACATTAGCATCTTTCCACCGGTAATCAAATTATTGGCTTAGGAATGTGACAAAAACAAAAAAAAATCAATGATTCATTGGGTGTGTAATTGATAGAAAATATGTAATTGTTTGGGTGAACTACTCCTTTAAACACTTTTTCAAACATAGTGAAAGCCAGCCTACCGACCTACAAGCTCACAACACGCATTGTGAGCTTGTAGATCGGCAACTTTTGCTCAACACTACTGCCAATGCCATACGACGATGTAGGGCATTAATTCATGAAAACAAATAATAATGTTGGAATATGGAGATAGGCCACAAGGCTTTTACCCGACAACAGTGATGATATAATAGTAGAGAATCAGGAACCAGGAAGACAGGAGGAGATAGCGAAAGAGAGTTTATGAGCCACTGTCAAAACCACATGTCAAGTAACAGTAGCATCCCAGATATAGCTGCTAGCCCGTTGAGCCAAGGCAGTGTCCACCAAAACTGTTTTGTTTTTGTACAAACCAAACATTTCCACCAGTAACACGTATGCCCTTTCCCTCTTGAGCAATATATTGTACATGACATTTGTGTTTGTTTGTGTGTGTGTGTGTGTGTGTGTGTGTGTGTGTGTGTGTGTGTGTGTGTGTGTGTGTGTGTGTGTGTGTGTGTGTGTGTGTGTGTGTGTGTGTGTGTGTGTGTGTGTGCGTGCGTGCGTGCGTGCGTGCGTGCGTGTGCGTGTGTGTGTGTGTCTGTGTCATTGCAGGGCCACTGTGTTCAGTGAGGTTTTCGGCCTGAATGCCAGCAGCCTGCAGGCTCTCAACATTAATGTCACCTCCTCAGGCAAGACCGCTCTCTCTCTCTAATTCAAATATAATCACAGTTTAATAGCGTCACATGACAAACCACAGTGCCCTGTAGTACATTAATTACATACTCACTTTATGAAATCAACTGTTTGGCCATGTCGAAAGGCAGCGCACAAGCAGGGAAATTCACCCAACCTAGAACCAGTGGTGGAAAAGTACTACAAATGTTTACTTTAGTAGAAGTATCGATACTGCATTGTAGAAATACTCTGTTGCAAGTAAAAGTCCGAAATTAAAAATGTACTTGAGTAAAAGTACAAAAGTATTGGTATCAAAATATACTTAAAGTATAAAGTACTCATTATGCAGAATGTCCCATTTCAAGTTTTCAAATGTATACAAATCTTTTGAACATAGCAGATATATTGTGAGCTTGTAGATCGGCTATTTTCAAATGGCCGAAATGTATATGTAGGGCTGAAGTGGTTAATGTTTTGTAACAATAATCAAAATCTACAAAGTAACTAGCAACTAAAGTTGTCAAATAATTGTAGTGGAGTAAATGTACAATATTTCCCTCTGAGATGTTGTAGAAGTAAAATTATTGGAAATTGGAAATACTCAATTAAAGTACAAAATAATACCTCAACATTGAACCTAAGTACAGTACTTGAGTACATGTACTTAGTTACTTTCCATCACTGCCTAGAACACTGCAGGCAGTCATTTCCGACCAATGCATTCCCCTAGTTTGTGGAGCCATCGAGAAGCCTCTGTTGTTGTTTTTTTGTATTGTTCTGCTGATTAAAGAATCCATTGACACCTTTAATTGTAAAGTGACCTGCCGAGATGCAAAGCAGAGACCATGCAGTCCAATTAAGAGTTAATTTCCACAATACTCTACTGTACCTTCATTAGTGGGGAAGAACAACCACTCAGCCGCAGCTCACCATTAACATCTCCTTTTGTAGCCTTATTCTGGGGGCCAGCATTAGGCGAGAATAGCCAGCAATCTACAAGCTCAGCTTGTGAATTGAGCTTGTAGATTGGCTATTTTCGGGGAAGAGATTTGTTTTGTAAAGGGGATAAAGGAGAGGACCAAGTATAGAGCCCTGGGGGACCCCGTTATACAGTATAGGGTTAAAGTGGTTAAAAGAGGAGTTCACCCAAAAAATGACTTATTTTCTATCAATTACACACCCCATGAAGCCTTGATTTCATGGATTCATTTTTGTTTTTGTGGCATTCCTAAGACAATAATTTGATGACCGTGTGTATTTCCGGTAGGAGACACAAATAATCTACTTTGTGTCTCCTACCGGATACATTAGCGGGAATAAAATTATTAGCTTAGGAATGCGACAAAAACAAAAAATAATCCATGGATTCAAGGCTTCATAGGGTGTGCAATTGATAGAAAATAAGTCATTTTTTTTGGGTGAACTCCTCCTTTAAATTGTAAAAAGGATAATAATAATAATAATGTTTAAAGAAAACGTAAATCTACAATTTGTAGATCAACTATTTTTGCTATTTTCTTCACAATTTTTGACAATGTTTGACAATTTTTTTAATCTTCAGAAAATATTTGAACAATGAAATTGAAATAGTTGACAATTTTCACCTATAACGACTGCATAAAATAGAGAAAGTGGTTAAAAAATATTGAGGATCATAGTGTATTTTCCACGGATCCCATCAATGAATGTTGTTGTTTTGTCCTTCTAGTGTTGTTGTAGACTGTTAGAAAAGGAATGCCGTCATCTATTTTCTTTTTTCTTTGCTGCACCACCTTATTATCTTCAAAGAGAACATGTTACTTCTTTCATAATAGTAGGAAGTGTCATTTCTGGAACAGGACCGTATAAAGATTAATGACCCACATGATGTGATTAATGACCACACACACACACACATGCTGCATGTGGCCTCGTTTCTCCACAGGTGTGGTGACGGTCGGGGAGATATTGAGGAATAAGACCGCTTTCATGTTGGACGTGCAGCGGAACATGGACTTTGACCCCCACGCTCTCAGCATGCTGCTCCAGAGCCCTCTGCCCAGCAGCAACCTAGTGGTGAGTAAATGTTTTACTTGAGTAAAAGTATCAATACTGCAATGTAGAAATACTCTGTTTCAAGTAAAAGTCCGGAATTCAACATTTACTTGACTAAAAGTACAAAAGTATTAGTATCAAAATGTACTTTAAGTACCAAAAGTAAAAGTTCTTGCCTCTGAGATGTAGTGGAGTAGAAGTAAAAGTATAGACAATTGGAAATACTCCAGTAAAGGAAAAGTACCTCAAAATTGTACAATAGTACAGTACTTGAGTAACTGTAGTTAGTTACTTTACACCACTGGTGGCGAGACACCTGGATCTCTCTCTATCTCTCTCTCTCGTAGTCTGTCTCACTCTGTGTCTCTCTCTATCTTACTATTTCTGTCTGTCTCACACTCTGTCACGCTCTCTCTCTCTCTCTCTCTCTCTCTCACTCTCTATCTCTCTCTCGCTCTCTATCTCTCTCTCTTTCTGTCTCCACATCTCTCTCCACCCCTTCTCTCTCAAACACAATTATTAATCCACGTTTGATGTGTGACACGCAAGTGTGCACACACACAGTACACGTACACACGGTCCACGGAAACACACACGTGCACAGACACAAATACACACACAACACGTAAACGAATAGGCTCAGTAATTATGAAACAAACATTGAGTATTATGTATTCAGTGCTTTGTTGTGGGTTGTTGATTGATCATAATTGTCCGCAGTGAGGGGACAATTCAAAAGAAATGAGAAAAAAAAAGGTTTGAAGAAGGTGACACGACCAACTCATCAAATTAAATTTGATCGTTTAAGGTGACCCACTCCTCTTAATTCCTCTTTCTTTGCCTAAAGTCTGTAATTTTCATTGTTAGGCATTTAGGCATTTCATGAGGCAATTTATGCTCAAACAAAGTGTCGGCAGACGTCTGGAATGAGCTGTCTCTGACAGCTCTCAGCTGTTTCCATGGGAACCAGCTAAATGCCTCCAGCGAGATTGTTTATTTTAAGGAAGAGATTTCCACTTATCATCATGTCACAGTAACGACACTGCCTGGTCCAGCAAGCCGATGGAAATGTCACGTCAGGGCCTGCGACCTCGCAACTTTTTGACGGCTGACAGTGTACAGTATAAAACAGCATTTGAGCTTGAATCATATTTTCGTGGTTCGGCGGGGTCACCTGCCGAATAATTTTCCACACGAGGACGCTGCGGTACAACAGAGTGTATTATAAGCAAGGTGCTGTAGGAAAGCTGGTGAGAGGGATGGCATAGGGCAGTGTTTCCCAAACAGTGGGCTGTTTTGGATCCATTTGTGGGTCACAAACCCATTTTTTTGTGGGTCAACTCGCGAGTAAATATCCCTTTTTTTGTTTCCTAGATTTAAAAAATATAAATTATTATTTCAAAAGATTTTCCAATAAAAAAAATGCATATATCACAATAAATAAATAAAATATAATAATAAATGAATAAATACCTAAAAAAATCTAAGAAATGTCAAAAGAATTACGTGAATTAATAAAACGAATCCCATAAATAAAAAAAATATACAAATTAAATACACTTTTAAGATGTAGTGAAAATAGCCAATCTACACGCTCACAATGCGTAGCATCGCGACACACTGTGAGCTTGTAGAAGGGCTTTTCACTAGTTTGGGTTCCCGGGGAGACACATTTCTCTTTTGGGTCTATAGCTCCCGAGCCAAAACCGTTTGGGAACCACTGACACAGGGCATGTGGTGCCTGTGGTGTTAATGGACCCTTTATGGGCTCCATCTGACTCTCTCAGAGGTAAATGAACGCTGAAGATTTGTACCGTGTGCTACAGTATTTCTTTTTTTCCTTCCCCCCCTGACTCATCAGATCCTCTCCTGGCTGGTCAACCTGCGCCACTGCGATGACTCGTCGTTCCTGAACATGAGCCAGGCAGAGCAGATGGTGTTCCAGGACTTCTGTTCGCTGTCCATCCACCAGTGGTACACCTTCTCTCTGCTGCTGGCCCGACACGTCAACACAGAGAAGCTCATCTACAGAGTAAGGCTTAAATATGGGCTTAAATTAGTGCCAATAATATTTTGTACTTGTAAAAATAATTTGTATTTGTAAACACATTTTGCATTTGTAAAAAAAATATTTGTACTCGTAAAAATAATATGTACTCGTAAGAATATTTTTTGCATTCGTAAAAAAAATATTTGTACTCGTAAAAATAATATGTACTCGTAAATAAAATATTTGTCTTCGTAAATAAAATATTTGTATTCGTAAATAAAATATTTGTATTCGTAAATAAAATATTTGTCTTCGTAAAACAAAGTTTTGTATTCGTAAGATAAAAATGTGTGTTGTAATTGTAGAATTACATTTACAATGAACATTGTGACCAGAAAAAAACAACAGCTTGCGCGCTCAAAGATCTGTTCTACGGATTGCAAAACTTTATTTTTGGCACTCTGCACTTCCGGGTCTGAGCCAATCACGTGAGGCCTTTTCCACTACCCAATCATAAAGCTCCATAGGTCTCCATGGCAACATGGCAAACGGGGTTGCCATGTTGCAACCCCAAGAGTTTTAACTGCAACATAATTCCATTGCTCAGCAAATAAACAATGGATTACAATAATATAACATTCCCTACAATCAGTAACAGGTGATACCTATGTCTATCAAATATGGTTTTACTGAAAGGCAATCAAAGGCTAGATCGAGTATAGAAAGCAAACAGGTCATGTCTGGGGGCCTCAGTGCGGCTGCAGAGTTTGATTGAGTGTGAGTCTAGGACCCACATGCCATATGTCAAAATGAGCGGCTTCATCGGGAATCGTGCGCATGTATTTTACTAAGAGATTGGTTACATAGTTTAATTGATATTAATATATTAGTGCATTCAATTTCCCCATCCACTTTAATGGGAAAATTAAAAAACTCGATTTCAAGTATTTTTTTTTTCAGAAACTGTAAGGGCTAGAGTTACAAGACTTGGAGGGGAGGTTCATAATTTAATCCGAAATTATAAAAAAAAAGAAATACACCAGTCGGCCTCATGGTGGCGCTATAAAAGCCCCCTTTATGTTTTGGCCTATAACTCTTGAACCGTAGGTCGTAAAATAAAAATATTTTTTTCCCTAGATTCCTTGGGCCATGACGCAACTCCCCATATAGGCCCATTTGCGCCAGGATAGATTTTCCGCCATTTTGAATTTTCTTCAAAACACACTTTTAGCTCCTCCTCCCACATATTTTGTCCACATTTCACAAAAATCGCTACACATGATCTTTGGACCCATGCGATAAACATCTCCAAACCGAATTTTGATAGTCCATACGGTTCTTCCATAAATGGCTTCCAAAATTTGCGGGAGGGGCCTGTTTTACAAAAAAGCCCCCACCCCCTCCTCCTCCAGCATTATAGGCTTGACAGCACTGCTACTGACCTATAGGGTGTACCAACGTTGCGTCACCAAAAGTTCGCCACGCCCACCTTTTCGATGCTACAGCCCTTGAGGGGTCAGGCTGTACATAGAGACACGCTTAAGACTAGGTGGTTTGTGTTTGTAAACATTAACTTCTTTGCCGACTACATAGTGATAGGGTTCAAACAGGCCCATTGAGGGACAGATGAAGTGATGAACCCGGTTCGCGGGACATCGCGGGCGCGCGCGTGCATGAGGACCCCCTGTGCGCGCGCGCAATTTTTCTTTTAGGTTCTGGGCGGGTTGGGTTCGTTTTTTCCCAGTTTTTGGTTTCTTTATTTCGGTTTTAGGGTTAGGATTAGGGTTAGGTTAGGGCTATGTTATTTAATTCTTATTTTTGCCTGATTTTACCGATTTATTATCAAAAAAAACGTCTTCTTTTTTTCATATCTTTGATTTTCGGGACATTGCTCTGCTTGTGCGGGACAGAGGGTTCAATTTCGGGACTGTCCCGCGAATTTCGGGGCGGGTGGTCACCATAAGTGATCATTGCACACTGCACATGTGTGGCTGGTCTATGAGAAAGCTGTCGCAGCTCTCCTCTTCAAGATTGAATACAGTGTGAGGCTAACAATGTAGGCTATTCAAGAGACGTAGTATGGCTTGGATCTCAGCTGTACCACACAAAGATTTAACGTTCAAGAACCTACCCAAATACAGCCGTGTTTGTTCACGTCATTTTCTCAAAGGTACATTTTTACCAAAAACATGAAACTGCTATTTTGTTTCTGCTAACTAAAAGTAACTAGGTAATGCAACTATAGGGTGGTCCAGAGTGTTAAGTGACTTTTTTTCCCCTCTCTAACGATTTGACACGCGGGCTGCTCTGCTCATAGACCGAACATTCCACTACCGTGCGAGGTCTCCAACTTTAATAAAAACTAGACGCGTAGCAATTCTGGGAAATTGCAAAGTGTGGTTGCGCCGATGCCGGTCGCGGGTCTCGGCCGCCGGGACTCGAGGGATACGCCGGGAGGAATACCGTCGCAGGCCGCGCAACGTGCCATTCGAATCGGGTGCCGATCGGATCCTGCCTTCGTGATACATGCTGTTTTGATTTTAAGAAATAGGCCCCTCCCACTAAATAAATAGCCCCCTCCCAGAAATGTAACGGGCCAATCATATTGTCACGTCACTCCTGATATCGCTTTTATTACATTTTGAAAGGATCGTTCCACCAAAAAATCATGTTTTTGCATCAAACGGTTACGTTTTGTGCATTTGTGAGGCCCCCTATGGGTCAAAGTGGAAATGCTTTTGGGGATTCGTTGAGTAAACCACCCTCGACATGTGATTTAAATTTGGGATTGACCGGATCGTTCGTGATTTCTGGCGTTTTTGGTAAAACAGGCCCCTCCCACTAACTTTGGAAGCCATTTACGGACGAACAGTAAGGATTATCAAAATGCCGTTTGGATATGTTTATCGCATGGGCCCAGAGATCATGTGTACCGATTTTTGTGAAATCTGGACAAAATATGTGGGAGGAGGAGCTAAAAGTGTGTTTTGAAGAAAATTCAAAATGGCGGAAAATCTATCCTGACGCAAATGGGCGTGGCCTATATGGGGAGTTAGATTTTTATTTTACGACCTACGGTTCAAGAGTTATAGGCCAAAACGTAAAGGGGGCTTTTATAGCGCCACCATGAGGCCGACTGGTGTATTTCTTTTTGTTGATAATTTCGGATTAAATTATGAACCTCCCCTCCAAGTCTTGTAACTCTAGCCCTTACAGTTTCTGGAAAAAAAATACTTGAAATCGAGTTTTTTAATTTTCCCATTAAAGTGGATGGGGAAATTTAATGCACTAATGAATTAATATCAATTAAACTATGTAACCAATCTCTTAGCAAAATACACGCGCACGATTCCCGATGAAGCCGCTCATTTTGACATGGCATGTGGGTCCTAGTCTCACACTCAATCAAACTCTGCAGCCGCACTGAGGCCCCCAGACGTGACCTGTTTGCTTTCTAAACTCGATCTAGCCTTTGATTGCCTTTCAATAAAACCATATTTGATATACATAGGTATCACCTACATGTTACTGATTGTAGGGAATGTTATATTATTGTAATCCATTGTTTATTTCCTGAGCAATGGAATTATGTTGCAGTTAAAACTCTTGGGGTTGCAACATGGCAACCCCGTTTGCCATGTTGCCATGGAGACCTATGGAGCTTTATGATTGGGTAGTGGAAAAGGCCTCACGTGATTGGCTCAGACCCGGAAGTGCAGAGTGCCAAAAATAAAGTTTTGCAATCCGTAGAACAGATCTTCGAGCGCGCAAGCTGTTGTTTTTTTCTGGTCACAATGTTCATTGTAAATGTAATTCTACAATTACAACACACATTTTTATCTTACGAATACAAAACTTTGTTTTACGAAGACAAATATTTTATTTACGAATACAAATATTTTATTTACGAATACAAATATTTTATTTACGAAGACAAATATTTTATTTACGAGTACATATTATTTTTACGAGTACAAATATTTTTTTTACGAATGCAAAAAATATTCTTACGAGTACATATTATTTTTACGAGTACAAATATTTTTTTTACAAATGCAAAATGTGTTTACAAATACAAATTATTTTTACAAGTACAAAATATTATTGGCACTAATTTAAGCCCATACTTAAATGGCTTTCTTTTTGGACCAGCGTTAACCCCAAACATAGCCTCATCGAGGCCCTTCATGGGTCACGGACACACAAATCTCACCGTTGCGCTGCGTTGTGCTGTTCAAATCTGTAGACTCCACGACGAGCGACCCATGAAAAAAAATGCACGCGTGTAGGGTGCGCGATGCTCCTGGCTAAAGCCTGAAACAACAACATGTCTCACGCGAGTCACCATTGCAGATCGCGATCGCGCATCGAGAATGACTCGTTTTGCCCACTGTAAAAAGTTAAGGAGATACAGAGGTTTTTAGCAAGGAGATAGAATGGAAGTGGATGGGAGCGAGATTTTTTGGCACGGTGATCCATCTGTCCCTTACTTCTTAGAGTGTTCATGGGTGATTCCAGGGCTGCGCTAGCCCCCCCCCCCCCCCCCCCCCCTTGTGGAAAAAACGAGAAAAACGAAAAGGTAAAACAAACGTATATTTACGTTTTTTAGGATTCTTGGCACTCCGCGGGTGTATTTGCAAAACCTTAATATTACGGTTTTGGCACCCAATGTGTTAAGGGTCACATTGGGTGCCCCTTTTTTTACAACATTTCCTACCTTTTTTCCTAAAATTGTTTTTTTTCCCAAAATTGTGAAAATAGCCAAATTATCACATTTCATTGCCAGGTATTAATTCATTCATTCATCCACCACTGCCAGCGGTTTTACCTTATTTTGACCAGATTTTGACGATCCACAGAAATGTTTTTTCCATGCGGATATGTTTTTTATCTTCTCTCTTCTTTCCACCGGAAAAATAGACATTGTAACCACGATCGTCCGTTCTGTAGTCGAGTTAAGAAATGTTTGGGAACCCCTGGTTTAGATAAGGAAAGTATTGTTTTGTCAGAAAGAAAGAAAAAAGGATGTCGTTTATCAGAGGCAGTCACTTTCTTTGGAAGAATATCGGTGTGGTTCAAGAGTATAATAGAGTTTTAGGAAAAAAAAACAATACCTCCATATATTCACCTCTGGCTGTTTGTGGCTTTATACTCACTGAGTGCTCACACAACACCGGCTGGCTTTCATGAGACCTCAGACATGACCCAATAGCAGGAAAAAGAAGTGCTGAGCACCATGAATGCAGAATTAAGGTGTAATATTTCATTGCTGAATGCGGTACAGGATGTTACCATGGGCACTATTAGCCACAGAGCAGCACAACATGTTCATAGCCATTGTTTGTTTAGTATTCCGGTTGACTTTTGCTGCTTTAGGCATTTTTTTGCTCCGCTTTCGTTTTGTCTTGAGCTTTCTGTATGTTGGCGTTGTTCTGTGGTGTTTATTATGCAGCTTTCTGTATGGCGTCTGCTTGAGGTCATGGGGTTTTGTTTTATTTATTTATTTCCGTATTGATTGTGTATACCATCGTTAAGTAAGGTTCAAAGTCAAGAAAAACAAAGGAAGCGAATGGAAAGGAAAATCAAATGCCAGGAAAGACTGAAAATAGTCAGTGGTGCATGGAAAAGGTACTCAAATGTTTTACTTAAGTAAAAATATCAATACTGCAATGTAGAAATACTCTGTTACAAGTAAAATTCCGGAATTAAAAATATACTTCAGTAAATGTACAAAAGTATTGGCATCAAAATGTACTTACTTACTTAAAATGTAAGTACCAAAAGTAAAAGTACTAAAATGTTTGAAAATAGCAGATCTACAAGCTCACAAAGCGTTGCGATGCGACGCGTTGTGAGCTTGTAGATTGTATGTACAGTATAATGTTTTTGTCGCATTCCTAAAGCCAATAATTTGATGACCAGCGGACCGTTAGCCTACGGTTCCGGTAGGAGACACAAAGGAGACTTTTTGTGTCTCCTACCGGAACCCGCTGCCGGTCATCAAATTATTGGCTTAGGAGTGCGACAAAAACAAATGAATTCATGTCCATGGGGTGACTAATCGAAGTAATTTTGGGAGCGAACTGTCCCTTTTAAGTGGTTAAGAAGTGGTTTCTTTTTTTCTTTTTTCCCCTCACTTTAATCGAACTCTGGGTAACGTTTTGTTGATCTCTCCCCAGATGGTGTTATCTCAGGACATGCAGAGCTTAGTGGGAGTCATGCTGCAAATGGCCTCGTTCCTCACCGACCTGCTAAGCAAGCTAGAGCCTACCATCGGCCGTCTGGAGAGCTACCTCTCCTCTCTCGGCGATCTCAACCTGGTGGCCAACAAGGAGTTCACTAGAGTGAGTCATCGGCCGAATAGACCAGTGGTTCTCAACCTCTGGGTCAAGACCCCCCAGGGGGGTCCCCACATGATTTTTTTTTTTTTTGGGGGGGGGGGCAGTAAAGTGACAATTTAAGGACTTTTAAGATCTCTTTAATACCCCCCAAAAATAAGGAAATGAATGCATCACAAGTAATCAACAAACTATGCTATAAAACTGGTCAAACATTGGCCAAATTAATATAAGAAAGAGGCAAAATTTGTGAAAATAGCCGATCTACAAGCTCACAACGCCTTTGTAGATCGGCTATTTTCACAAAATGTATCTGTGGAACCGAGTCAAACTAAATGTAATGCCTCAACTCCTACAATTGCGTGTCAGGGTGGGGGCCCCCAGGGGTCCTCAGTTCAAATATGACTATTTTGGGGGGTCACAGCCTGAAAAGGTTGAGAACCCCTGGAATAGACAATAGAAGCAGTGATTCTCAATTCTTAATCTCAAGGACCCCCCCAGTTTGATATGCATTTACGACACGGACCCCCCCTTGAGTTTTATCTCTGGGACCTGGACGCCAACCTACACTGTGAATTCCTCAGTGTTTTTAAATGTTTTAATCTGAAAGTATACAATTAAAACCAAATGGACCCGTAATGGTCCATTTGGTTACATATGTATATTCAAAGGTTCAGACATGTAAGGGTCCATTTGGTTCCTAAGCTACTGTATCATCCCTCTGGGTTCCTCTGGGACCCCCTGGAACCGCCTCAAGGGCCCACGGGGGTCCTTGGACGCCCCCTTAGAGCATTTGAGCTAGCAGGGTTTGAGATCTACAGGCTTACAGCCTGTAGATCTTGAACTGTCTTTGATACATCGTGTTAGGATCTCTCACTACTCTCCTAGGCTGCACTAGCGCTCCTGTTTTCGTGTATAGAGGGGCGGGTGTATAGAGGCGCAGAGAGATTGCGCCTGATCCCATTGGTTCACCGATCTGTCCGTCAAACCCCCGCCCCCTTAACACAACATTACGAGCGACGCCCACTGCACTCTGGTTGGTTGGGGAAAAATGAAACACTTCCCATACCCGGTACACCGACACGCTCCTCTAGGCTTTTATTTTTTTAGCAAAACTAAACAATAAAAGCCTGGAGATCGAGGCTACTACTCGCCCTACAATAAGTATACTGTGTGTTCACACGCAACTTCTATTTTCTATTGTCGCCGTTGGGCGGAAACCTTGTACAGTATGTCCAAAACGGATACTCAGAAAATACTTCAGAAAATTCAAAAACAAAACAAGACAAAAAGCAACCTTTTCCAATGGATCCAATGTAGTTATTACAGTATTTAGTCACAGGCTTTGGTCACAGATCGACATAACAACTTGGTGCCACTATTTTGGGCACGTTATTATAGGCAAAAATGTTCCGCCATTTCCCCCAAAAATATGTCATAAATTATGACATATTCCTTTGGTCACGTGAAATGCAATTGGTTATAAATACACTACAGCTTTGCACAGCAAAGGTCTATTAGCTCTGAGCGTGAACGTGACGTGATCGCTGATTGAAATGGACCTTCTTTTTGTTCTGACCTTTGTTCTTTGCGTGACCCCCCAGGTGGCGAGAAGTGCGGACCCGTCAAAACCCATGTCCGGCACGGCTACGTTCACCACGCTGTCCAGAGCCCTGTGCAGCAAGGGCATCCTGGCTGTGTTCGGCATCTCCAAGCTGACCATCATGTCGGAGACGGACCCCTCCTTACCGCAGCAGAAGCAGAGAGAGGAGCTGATCCAGCAGTTCAAGATCCCACATGATGCTTGTATGTTATAACTCTACGCAACCTTGGAGATGTTTTTTTGTTTACCGGTGGTTTTACTTGAGTAAATGTATCAATACTGCAATGTAGAAATACTCTGTTACAAGTAAACGTCCGGGATTCAAAATTGACTTGATTAAAAGTGCAAAAGTATTAGTATCAAAATGGTACTTAAAGAACCAAAACTAAAAAGCACTCATTATGCAGAATTTCCCATTTCGAGTTTTCAAAATGTATACAATTTTTTTGAAAATAGCAGATCTACAAGCTCACAATGCATCGCATCGCGACGCATTGTGAGCTTGTAGATCGGCTATTTTCAAATGGCCGAAATGTATACAGGGCTGACGTGGTTAATGTATGTTTTGTAATAATAATCTAAATCTACAAAGTAACTAAAGTAAACTAAATTTAAAATAATTGTTGTGGAGTACAAGTAAAAGTATTGGAAATTGGAAATACTCAAGTAATTTATCTTAAGTACAGTACTTGAGTTAATGCACTTAGTTACTTTCCACCACTGTTGTTCACATTATTAGACAGTGTTTTGCTTTATCCAGACTGGATAGTAGAGAGACAGTGAGGCAGGGAGGGAGAAGGCCATCCAACACAATGGTCTCCAGCCGGAATTGAACCAAGGACGTTGGGGGTTGCGTGGTCGATGCGCCACCCTGTCGTCTACCAGCACACCTTTGTATTTTTAGCCCCGCTAGTGGCAGCCAGGGCTCTAAGGATAGGCGATCGGTCGAACACTTTTGGTCCCAAATAACCTCGAAAAACTACTGCCCGGATTGTGATGGTATTTTGTTGTTCACCAAAAATTTCAATTTTGCACACAGGTTACCTCATAATCTAACTGGCATATTTCAGGGATCTAAGTAGAGGGAATGCGAGCACTTCTTCAATCAAACATAAGCAATACGACAACCTTGCCGGGTGCATGCCTCCACTGAGTCTTAACATGAAGAGAATGATGCCAGCACTCACATTCTGCCCTTCGGGCACTTATGTCTTTTTATTTTAAAGTAAGACATGCGTTTCAGCTCTGTGCCTTCATCAGCGTACACTAATAAGAAGTGCCTGAGGGAGTGCTGGCATCATTATCTTTATTTTAGATTTCAGAATCAACCTTACTGATTTTCATGGCTTTTCCTCTAACACCACCCTTAGACAAAAAATCCTGCTATTTTTCGTTTTGTTTTAAAAGGTGCATTTTACTATAATAATTTAGTGTATAGTTTAGTGAATATACAATATATACCCCCCACCCTCCCATTCTGGTACTAATATGAATACTACAATTGTAATTCGGAATTTGTAGCCCCACTAGTCATCATTGTCAGCGTTGATTTTGTTGACTAAAACTATGACGAAAAATGCTTGTCGACTACCTTTTTTCACTGATGAAAACAAAATAAAAACGGGCTATGATGACTAAAACTAAGACTAAATATATTGTCAATTTCGTCAACAAATAAAAACTAGACTAACATTTTAGTGAGGGACTAGTGGAGGAGAGATCCAGTAGAACTAAGACAAGTCATTTTATGTTTGGTTACGCTCAGGTTTTGCGCTCTGAAAATAGCGGATCCACAAGCTCACAACGCGTCCCAGCGGCTATTTTCAGCATGCAAGCAAGGGTCAAATCAGCCATTACGACGCCATCAATGCACCGCCACAATGCATTTTAGTCGACTAAATCAACTTTAGATTTAGTCGACTATAATCTTATGATATTTAGTCGACTAAAACTAGACAAAAACTAAAACATTTCAGATGACTAGAATATGACTGAAACTAACTGGAATTGTATTCAAAATATTTAAGTCCAGGGATCACAAGCAGGGCTTTTTAGACTCTCATTCTTGTCTACCTAGGGAGATGTACAGTAGGTGAGGCTCAGGAGGTACTGATGGTGAAAATAAAGCCTTGACCAAGCTAAGGCACTTTTTAAGTTTCTGAAGCAGATGTCTTAACCGCTATATATGCAATTGACAGGCCTTTGGAAACCAGTATCTATACTGTGCTACTCTCTGCTATCTATCATACACAGTTACTGGGCTGCAGAGTGCAGTGTTGCAGACACTGACTTTTGTGTCAGATGCTATTTGTCTTTAAGGTATATTTATTCCTGATGCTGAGATACGTGCTGCTGTCTGAACACAGTGAAACGTACAGAGGGCATGGAAGATGGATGTGGACTTTGTTCTCTTGTGTCATTGTTGCTATTGCCTACTGTCTCTGCTCACTGTATGGTTTATACAGTTTAGAAAAATACATTTTACGCTATGAGAACACCAAGGGCACTGTTTAGACTACCTACGTATGGTGCAAGGTGGCACATGGTTCTAAAGTGCCGGGTGCGAATGCCTTGGAGTACCGTATGTTTAACTCTAATTTAGCTAGATAGACGGTGGACAAATTGGTCGTAAATTATGTTACAAGGCGCAAAGGGGTTGTATTTAGTCTCTGAATTAGTCATGGGTGTGTTTTAGTCGTAACATGATTGAATTAGAGGTGACTGTGAAGTGAGATTTACCCAGTTTGGTGCAATAAAAATGGTATGTTTTCCAGCGATAGAATCTGACCTTCTCACATGGTTTGAAAAGAAAGTGAACTGACCTACTGAGGTATTTGTTTGGTAAAAGGTGATGTAACCCATTAAGACCTGAGGCCGATTCTGTCTAAATCCTAACTGTTTTTTGAAAAAACCTTTGTTTCTGTGTCAGTGGTGCTCAAACTTTTTCATGACAAGGACCCCAAAATGTATATGTATTTGGCCGCCGACCCCCATCTCAAAATATTTTGTTCCAGGGACCCCCCAGAAGCAAAGATTTGAGTTACAAATGTTCGCTTTAAAAGAATATAAACATTTTTCAAAAAAAAAAATGAAAAATTGATTTTTCAAAAATAGCCAAAGTGTAAAATAATGCTTTTTAGCTCAAATCTAAAAAATGACACAGATGCGTCCCAGGTCTTAATGGGTTTAACCAAAAAAGATTGGTTAAATCACGTTTTATTCATTCAAGTCCCAAATAAGTCATTATTGTTAGCTTTAATGTGCAAATGTCTGATGATCTGATGGTTCTCTGATGCTCTTCTTCGTTCTGTCTGCAGCTCCGTTCTGTATGAGCCTCTACCTGGACATGGTCAACACCACAGGGGGCGCCATCGCCTGGGCCTTCCTCAAGCCCATGCTCATGGGCCACATCCTGTTCACCCCTAACACGCCCCTCACCAGGGCCATCATGGAGAAGGTACACAATTTGTTTACTTAAGTGAAAGTATCAATACTGCAATGTAGAAATACTCTGTTACAAGTAAAAGTCTGGTCATTATGTAGTCATTATGCAGAATGTCCCATTTCAAGTGTTCAAATGTATAAAAATCTTTTTAAAATAGCAGATCTACAAGCTCACAATGCGTCGCATCGCGACACATTGTGGGCTTGTAGATCTGCTATTTTCAAATGGCCGAAATGTAATGTAAAGTGGTTAATGTATGTTTTGTAATAATAATCAAAATCTACAAAGAAACTACGGTAGTAACTAAAGTTTTCAAATAATTGTAGCGGAATAAAAGTACAATATTTGGATGCGAGATGTAGTGGAGTAGAAGTAAAAGTACTGAACATTGGAAATACTCCAGTAAAGTAAAAGTACCTAAAACTTTTACTTAAGTACAGTACTTGATTAAATGCACTTAGTTACTTTACGCCACTGGTTTGGGCATGTCATTGTAGGTGAAATTAAAAAAAGTTACTTACATAATACATTTAATTTAATTACGTTCATTTTCTGCTAAAATAACCAACCTACAAGCTGACAGCGCATCGTACCGCAACACATTGTGAGCTTGTAGATCGGCCATTCTCACTGTAATGCCTCGAGGTTTTGACTTTGGTTTGGTTAGAAAAAACATTGAAAACCACTGCTATACACGTCTATGTGCATTTATAGTTATTTAGTTTCCTGTCCTGACCCATCATGACCCCGTTCCCTCTCTCTCTCTCCACAGTCCAACAGCACGCTGCAGGAGTTCGCCAACCTCAGGTCGTACTCCGAAGACTGGATCGAATCCTCCAGCTACATCTCCAAGTCGGCCAAGCTCCTCACTGACACGCTGCCAATGCTGCAGGTATAGCATGACTCAGCAGGTTTAGCTTCTGTCTGCCTCCATTGTCCGGCTTTCCGTATCTCCGTCCATTCATGCCGCCGCTCGCTTCCTTTGTGAAAGTACAGAGATAAACTCTGCAGCGCCGTGCGCCAAGTTTTTTTCTCCTCTTTTCTTCCTCCTCACTTTTTTTCCCCCCCGTTGGCTCAATCTTAACCCATTAAAGCCTGAGGCCGATTCTACAAAATGTCTTCTAAATCCTAACAGTTTAAAAAAAAACATCACGTTTTTTTCATGTCAAGGACCCCCAAAATGATATGTATTTGGCCACAGACCCCCATCTCAAAATATTTTGTTCCAGGGACCCCCCAGAAGCAAAGATTTTAGTTACAAATGTTTGCTTAAAAAAAAAATGTGCACACATTTTCACAATTTTTCAAAAATAGCAGATCTGAGCTTGTATATCTGCTGTTTTTGAATAGCCAAAGAAATCTAAAAATGACACCCAGTGTGAAGTGAGTGGTGTGGTCATCACAGTGATGGAAGCTCACTTCAAAAAACAAGACCAGGAGACCTGGTTCTGCCAGACCCAGAATAACCGAGGTCCCTTTTATGCCCATGTATGGACGAAAGGGGGACGGAATTCTGTGTCCCTTTTGCCCATGTATGGACGAAATGGACTGAGGTCCCTTTTATGCCCATGTATGGACGAAAGAGGGACAAAGCCTCATGTAGGCTGACCCTCTGGGTCTGGCAAAAAGTTTTTTATTTTTATTTCATCATGTGTCTCGCTAGCCAATCACAGTGCTGAATAGAGTCAGCCAATAGAGTCAGCCAATCACAGTACAGCTAGGGGTGTACTGATGTAGAGGGGTGTGCTATTATGAGCCAATCACAGTACAGCGAAGGGTGTACTAATGAGGTGTCCCAACCCCCACTTATAGGAGCGGCTACGCAGCTCAAAAATGACAGAGATGCTTTCCCGGTCTTAACGGCTTAAACATTATGCGATGTCTCTTTCTCCAACCACCTCCCCAATCCCCCCCTCCATCTCACCTTCCTCTTCTCTTCTCTCTCCCCCGCCAGAATTCCCTCGGCAATTCCTTTGTGGAGAATTTCATTCAGATGCAGACGAACATCAATGTCGGCAGCATGAAGGACACGCTCAGCAACTTCTGTGAGTGTGTGCGCTTTTTTGAAGGCCCCGGCGTGGCTTTTTTTTCTTCAGAACGGCACGTAGCGCCGGGGCTCACTCTCACATCCTGTGCTCTCCCTTTGCCTGTAAAATATCCCGAATATCAAAAGAAATGAGCCTGCCTCAAAAGGTTTCACAGGAATCGTTTCATGCCGCCTCAATGTGTTTCTCCCCTTAAAAGCTGGAACGTGCCCTCGACACCCCCATTTGACTATGCACATCACATTAATGTATTATTTACGAGATCCATTTATCGTCATATTTAATTCAATTACCCACCCCCATTTCATGTCTATATATATTATTAAAAGAGTATGGAGTGTTTGCATTTACTGTTGGCAAAACATTTTTTATTTTCGTTCTAGCCTATTTGACACAATATTCTACAAAGCATATGTAGATCCCTTGAATAAAGGGAAAATAATGTAAATAAAGGGACAGTCAGGACAACCACTTGCATTGGCTCCATTTACTGTAATAATGACATATATTGTACATGCTTTTCATTCAGAGTAGATGACAAAATATCACATTTCCCTCTCACAGTGTTGCCCAGAATACAAATATCAATTCCCTTAGTAAACTGTACATAACAGGTAAATGGTCCATTAAATTATAACATGACAACAATGTACCATTGACTTCATGAATACACGTTCTTTCACTCATTAACGCACGCGCGCACCACGCACGTTAAACCTAGTTTGCAATTGCTGCAAACTATTCAGAGATAGTGTTGTAACCTTAACTCATTCACTGTTTACTCTCATGAAGGTCCCGAACACATTTGAAACACATAGAACCACACATTTCTTCTTACTCTAGCATCACCAGCTATGCTAGCGAGCCGTTGCTAAATAGTTAGCTTTGTGTGCTATCACCACGGCCACATTGCCTTCTAATCACGACATAAACCTCCAAAACATTCACATTATGCCTTATTTCAAATGGCAAGATAATACACATATATTCCTACCTAAATAACCTCAATTTGGTGAAAACCCACTTTACCTTGAATAAAGGGAAAATAATGTAAATAAAGGGACAGTCAGGACAACCACTTGCATTGGCTCCATTTACTGTAATAATGACGGAGCATAGCATTAGCGTCCCCTGTATGCTAACGCAGGCATGAGCAATCGATCCCTCATTCAAACCATATAAGGCACAAGGGTAGAAGCAGATGGTAATGTCACATCGTATAGCATTAGCGCCCCCTGTATTCAGACATGAGCAATCAATCCCTCATTCAGACCATGTAAAGAAAAGGCACAAGGGTGATAAAACATAAAGATATAAAGACATCCAATCTGTCACACACTCCCCCACAAAACCAGATGTCGTCTCGACATCACATCATGAACAATGTATTTTTTTTTTTTTTTTTTTTTTTTTTCAAAACCTCCTATATTCCCTGAGTGCAGTACTACAGAAATAAATCCATGGGTGTTCGCCATATGAAGAGTCTCTGGGTGCAAGTGCTCACCCATATAGACAGTCCAGAAGCACTTTCAACGCAGCCAGCTGGCTGCAGGAACAGGTCATATTACCACCGATAGAAAAAGTCTGTTATCAAATCCTGGGATAATCCTTCAGAATGCTTGTTCTCACACAGTTCACACCTCTAATCAGTAGCCCATGCTCAAACAGTTCAAGTTCAAACAATATTTGTGCCAACAGTCAATTGCACACCCTCACTGAACATAATAGGGCTCGTACTGATAGTGGTGTACAGGTATCACTGAGGCCTGTAGGACAGGCTGGTAAAGGGAAGGGGCAAAGCTCGTGGACTGTACCGTGTAACTTGGCATCCCGAACTGGTCATAAGTGAAGAGTCTTGGCGGTCTACGTTCCCGCCTGTGCAGAAGACCCTGGGCAGGCGGCTGAGGTGCAGACCCTGGACTCTCCGGCAGACGTGCAGACCCTGGACTCTCTAGCAGACGTGCAGACCCTGGTCTCTCCGACTGAAGTGCAGACCCTGGACTCCCTGGCTGACGTGTAGACCCTGGGCTCTCCGACTGAAGTGCAGACCCTGGACTCCCTGGCTGACGTGTAGACCCTGGGCTCTCCGACTGAAGTGCAGACCCTGGACTCCCTGGCTGACGTGTAGACCCTGGGCTCTCCGACTGATGTGCAGACCCTGGACTCTCTGGCTGGCGTGCAGACTCTGGGCTCGCCGGCTGAAGTGCAGACCCTGAGCTCTCCGACTGAAGTGCAGGCCTGGAACTTGCTGGCTGACTCCCTGGCTGGAGCGCAGGACTGGAACTTGCTGGCTGGACTGCTGGATTAGCAGGTTCAATTTCATAGCTTGTGTCGACCTCGCTCCCACACCATTGAAGTAGGCCAGCATACTGCTCATATTCATCCGCGCTGTCATCCTCTGTGTCAGGATGCTCCTCTTCCTCTTGTACTTTTGCTCCACTCCTTGTCTTTTGCCTCTTCAGGGTTTTCCCCTTTGCTGTGGCGTCTGGTGTCATGTCAGCTTCCAGTGGTAAGTAATCGCAAGGTAGGAGCAGATTACGATGCAGTATCCGTGTTCTTCCTTTCCCCAGCTCGGGCCTTACTTCGTATATTGGAGCATTTTCCCCAAGTTGCCGGACAACTGTATGGATGCTTTCTTCCCAGTAACTCCGAAGCTTGCCTGGCCCTCCACGTGGGGTCAAGTTTTTAACCAGCACTCTGTCACCACGCTGTAGTTCTGAACACCTTACTTTGCTGTCATAGTACTTCTTATTTCTCTCTGAGGCCTTCTGTGCATGCTCTCTCGCAATACGATGTGCTTCTTGCATCCCTCGTCGCCATTTCTCCAAGTACTCACTACGACTTGCTATTCCTGGTTCAGAGTTCAGGTTGAAGAGCATGTCGACTGGTAATCTTGGGGACCGACCGTAAAGAAGTTGGAATGGTGAGAATCCCGTCACCTCGCAGCGGGTGCAGTTATAAGCATACAACAGTTTGTTGAGTGACTCTTTCCAATTTGACTTCTGACACTCGGTCAGTGTTTTCAACATCTGCAATAAAGTCCGATTAAATCGCTCCACTTGGCCATTCCCCTGGGGATGGTAAGGAGTTGTTCTTGATCTGACAATGCCACTGTACTTCTGAAGCTGAGTAAAGAGCTGGTTTTCAAACTCGGCTCCCTGGTCATGATGAATCCGAGACGGAAAGCCGAACTTCAGCGCATAGTCATTGAAAATCCGGTCAGCGACAGTTTTACCAGACTTATTGGTAGTAGCATATGCCTGTGCGAATCGGGTGAAGTGATCGATGATCACCAGGATATACTCGTATCCGCCCTTGCATCTGTCCAAGTGAAGGAAGTCAATAGAGATAAGTTCGAATGGTTGGGTGGTTACAATGCTCATGAGTGGTGCTCTTGTCTCACGCGACGGTTTCTTTTGCTTAAGGCAAGTGCATGCCCTCAGAACATATTGTTCAATATCTTGCTGCATGTAAGGCCAAAAGAAACGATCACGAACCAATGTTAGTGTGCGGTCAGTGCCCTGATGACCCATTTCGTTGTGCAACTCTCTTAGAACTGTGCTCTTGTACTGACCAGGCAACACCAGTTGCGTTCTGTGTGCAGTCGTCCTACGAAGGATGCCATCCTCGTCCAGGCTGAGCTTCTCCCATTCTCGCAAGAGACACCTAGTTAGCATGTTCATTGTTCTTATTTCTCGATATGATGGTTTTGTTCCTGACTGTTTATACTTCATAACCACACCAATGTGTTCGTCATCTTCCTGTGCCTGTCGAACCTCTGTTTTGGGAAGTGGTGTGATTGACATTGGGCCTGAATTGAGGTCTACTGGGGGGTACTGGACTGATACTGCCATTGCCCAAGGTGTGTCGTCTTGAACCCCCACAGCTTGTACTGTTGCTCCCACAGAGTCAGATGACATTTCTTCAGTGCACTCCCTCATAGTCGCCTCCATGTCCACAGGCATCCGTGATAGACTGTCAGCATCGATGTTCTCTTTACCCGGGCGGTACCGGATAGTGAAGTGGAAGTCGGCCAGCTCTGCAACCCATCGCAACCCTGTTGCATTCAACTTTGCAGTCGACAAGACATACGTCAGGGGATTGTTGTCGCTAAACACAGTGAAGGTTGGTGCGTAGTACAGATAGTCTCGAAACTTCTCCGTGATGGCCCACTTTAAAGCAAGGAATTCCAGTTTCCCAGAATGGAGGTGGTAGTTCTTTTCTGACGTATTCAAGGTCCGTGAGCCGTAGGCGATCACACGAAGTTTCCCCATCTGTTGCTGATACAGTACTGCTCCCAAGCCTTGGTTGGATGCATCAGTGTGCAGAATAAATGGTTTTGAGAACTCTGGGAACCCGAGCACAGGTGGCTGTACCAGGTACTCGATCAACTGTTCCAGCACACCCTGGTGTTTGTCTGACCATGTGATGGTTTTGTTGGAGGGTACTCCGTTGTTTCTCTTGTTCTTTGTCTTCATTCTGCCCTTGCCACATACACTGTTGTCACCGTCAGTGGGGCCTTTTAGCAGGTCATAGAGAGGACTGGCGAGACGGGAGAAATCTTTTATGTATTGCCTGTAGTAGCTCAAAAGTCCCAAAATCCTTCTGAGCTCTCCTACCGTCGCAGGTGCCTTCTCCTTTAATGCAGTTACTGCCACTCTGTCTGCTGGATCCATCTGACTCCCTTCTGCTGACACGACTCTGCCCAAGTAGCGAACTTTGTTCTTGAAGATATCGCACTTACTGGGTTTTAATTTTATGCCATAGCTTCTCAGTTGTTGCAGTACTCTCCGCACATCATCGATATGGTTTTCAAAGGTCTTACTGAATACTAACGTGTCATCAAGATATGGCACACAAATGTCATCCCTTAACCCCTCCAGACACTCCTCCATGCAGCGTTGGAATGCTGCGGGTGCATTCATAAGACCGAATGGGATTCTGACCCATTCATACAATCCCCAGGGTGTTATGAAGGCGGTCATGGGTTTACTGTCTTTTGCCATGAATCCCTGGTGATAGGCTTTTCCTTGATCTAACAGGGAGAACCATGCATTACCCCCCAGGTTGTTCATGATATCTTGGACCCTTGGAATGGGCTGGCGATCAGGCCATGTCTTTCTGTTCAGATCTCGATAATCTATACACAGCCTTAAACTGCCATCTTTTTTTCTGACACACACGATAGGCGAAGCGTAAGGGGATTTAGACTTCTCCACCCAGCCCTGGGCAATCAAATCATGCAGATAGTCCTTCATCTCTTGGTACAGGGGTTTGGGCACAGACAGATAAGAACGTGCAACAGGTTCACTGTCCTTTAAGGTGATAGTCAACTGTAGGTTCTCCACGCGGCCAATGTCATCCTCTGTTCTTGAGAAAGAGTGACATTCCTCCCGCAGCATCTGTTTAGCTACCTCTTGCTTGTGTGTGTCCAGGTGACCCAATTCAACTGGGGGATCCCATACATCATGAGTGCCATACTCATCCTTCATCCCCTCTTCTCCGAGCGGCGTGACAGTGGCAATCATGGCTGCGTCTGTGTCTTTTCGCCCTGTCATTGGAATGACTGTCTTTATTGCTTGTACTGTGCCAAACACAGTCCTCCCTGGCAGTGTGATGTCATGGTTTGCTACGTTCACCACGTCAAGTCTAATGTAGGGGAAGGCACCCTCTTCAATTTTCACCAAGGTCTCGCACAGTTCAAGACCCTCTGGCCACTGTGGGTTCACCTCCGGTTCGAAGATAAGCAGACTGTCTTCTTTCACTGGTGACATTTGCACACAACAGTTGACCTGTACCATGCTACGTACTGGTATGGTGATTCTCTCTTTGGTGGATCTCACTTGATGCTCATGGGTGTCTTCAGCGCTCACTATCTTGATGAAAGCATTAACTTGACTTTTCTTGAGGCTAGGAAGCGCTTTTTTTTACAGTTCGGTACAACTGTCTGCTACCCCGCCCTCTTGGTTGTGCATCATGCTGCTTCACAATATGTTCAATGACATTAAAGCCAATTATGGGGTGACACAGTTGGCTACCGCTCATCACCAGTGCTGGAATAACTAGCTCCTTAATATCAGCGCCCCCTGAGGCTAATTTGAAAGTCAACTCCACCCAGCCTATGTATGGCATGCCCGTTCCGTTGGCAGCTACTAACCGCAGGGTGTCTGGTGCATCTATTACTTCACTTACATTTCTTACTGGGACTCCAGGTAAGTACTCATCTTTCCACTGCTCGTCAATAATGCTCACTTGAGAGCCAGTGTCCCATAGTGCTTGAGTTTTCTGTCCCTGTAAGTAGCAGTGAACAAGGCATTCCTTTCCAACTAATGCTGTTATGGTGGAATGCTGGTTCTCTTGACACTGAGCCACCGTCATGGTGGGGGATAAACATGGCTGTTCATTAGGTGTTTGCGCCTTGCAGGTCTTCCTGTGTATCGGCCAGTGATTCATCTGACAGTCTTTTGTGCAATAATATACTACTTTACATTTTGAACATTGTCTCAATATAGGGTCTGTTCTCACAAGGCCACAGTTCGCACATTGTTGGGGCATTTTGGTGTTGTCGGTTACTCCCTGCCCCGTGGGGGTAACCCGTTCCCTTTTACTGGACCCTCTCTGAATGGATTGGCTCCCTTATTCCTACAACCTGCCGCAAAATGCTCGCTGCTGCCACAGTGATAACAGTGTGAGCAACGCTCTCCGGATTCACTCTGCTGACATGGGAAGCATCTCCTCACCCGTGGTTGATAGAGTTGTGGTCCAACTGCATACTGCTGTTGTGGTGCGGTGTACTGTTGCTGTGAGACTGCATACTGCTGTGGTGCTGCTGCATACTGTTGCCGTGGGGTTGGATACTGCTGTTGTGGCACTGCATACTGGTGCTGTGGAGCTGCATACTGCTGTTGTGGAGACATATACTGCTGATGTGTGACAGCATATCGCTGTGGTGGCGCTGTGTATTGCTGTGGAGGGGCTGCGTACTGCAGTTGAGGGTCTACATACTGCAGATGTGGCGGTGTATACTGCTGCTGTGGGCCATTTTGTGTCTGGAACCATGGACTTTCACTCACTGGACTTTTCACCTTGACTCGCTTGTCCCATTGTGGAGGGTCTGGGACCTGCTGCTGAGCTCCTGCCATTCTCTGGGTGTCCGTCGAGAGTGCAAAGCATTGTTGGGGCGAGGGCACTGGTTGTCGTATTGACTCTTTAATCTGAGCTATTTCAGCGCTGAGGTTCTTGAGCTCAGTCACCATGTAGGCTGTTAACTTGGGTGTGTTGCTCTCTTTTATTTGGCATTTCTGTTCAACTGGGTCTTCCTCTGATTGCACAGAGTGGACAGCAGTAGGGCGCTCTGGCACTGCTGTCTTCTTCCTGTTTTGTCTCTCTGTCTCATTTGCGCAAGCAATGTTCAATTTCTCAAGAAGAACCACATCTGTAATCTCTGGGTCTATGAGATATGGCTGCAAATCACTCCTGATATTGTCATTTTGTAGGCCAATGAGCACAGTGTGTAGGAAGGCGCTCTGTACCAGAGCGGGGTTATACTTTAGGCCCGATTCCGCTTCTTGGGAAGCAAATAAGACCTTCTGCCTTAAATCCAGGGTGCGGACGACAAAGTTTTGTGGAGATTCTTTGCTGCGTTGGACCTCTGATGTGAGTTGCCTGTACAGCTCAGTGGCCCCTTTCTCCTGATAATGGAAGCGTAATATTCGTCTCAGCGTAGGTAATGATAAGTCAGGACTGCCCTCCAGATAGCTGCGAAGCTGTAGTCCTGGCACAATAGCTCTTATCACTGCATTAACAATTTCCAGCTCCAGGCAGCCTGTACTCAGTCCATTTTCAATCTGTCGGGCCAGGCTCGAGAAGGTGAGTCTGTCCTTTTGGCCGAGTTCTCCTATTTGACCAGTGATTTTAAACTCCTTGCGCCAAACTGGGGTGGGCACCTGCATCTGCATGGTGTTCTGAGGTGTCAGAGGGTTTATCTGTACTATGTTTACGTCCTCTTTGTTCTCCTTACGGCTAACAAGTGCTTCCATTTCACTTTTTTTCTCGTCTAGCGACTGCTGCAGCACCTGTAGTTCCTTCTGAATTCTCTGTTGTTCTTCCTCTTGTGCCGATGCGGTGGCTTCTCCAACATTAAGTTTGGAAACAGCACTGACTGTAGTCAGTTCACATATTTTATCATTCAAGCACAAGAGCTCTGACAATCCATTATCCTCTAGATCCTTCACTCCTTCTCGTTCCAGATATTGTACAATGTGACTAATAAGAGACATTTGAGTCTTACTTGTTATGGCCTCCCGTTTCGGTCCCGAAATGTGGAGGAAGTCACATATCTCGATCAGCTGATTTTTGGTCAGTTTGCATAGTTCCTTACTAATAGTGTCTTGCATTTCTTCAATATTTGCCATTGTAGCGGAGGGGGGAATATTGCTGTGGTGGGGCTTGGCTGATGCTGGCCGGACTTTGCTGCCACCCTCAGGTGCACACTCTGCTCCGTCAGTCTCTCTCCCAACTCCTGCACAAGAATGCCTCCTCCAGTTGCTACTCTGGGTTAGTTAAAAGTTGAATGTCAATGGGGTGAAATATCTGCCTGGTATGGAGATGTTCCTCCCGACACTCATCTCAGTGGTGCCTCCAAAATGTAGATCCCTTGAATAAAGGGAAAATAATGTAAATAAAGGGACAGTCAGGACAACCACTTGCATTGGCTCCATTTACTGTAATAATGACATATATTGTACATGCTTTTCATTCAGAGTAGATGACAAAATATCACATTTCCCTCTCACAGTGTTGCCCAGAATACAAATATCAATTCCCTTAGTAAACTGTACATAACAGGTAAATGGTCCATTAAATTATAACATGACAACAATGTACCATTGACTTCATGAATACACGTTCTTTCACTCATTAACGCACGCGCGCACCACGCACGTTAAACCTAGTTTGCAATTGCTGCAAACTATTCAGAGATAGTGTTGTAACCTTAACTCATTCACTGTTTACTCTCATGAAGGTCCCGAACACATTTGAAACACATAGAACCACACATTTCTTCTTACTCTAGCATCACCAGCTATGCTAGCGAGCCGTTGCTAAATAGTTAGCTTTGTGTGCTATCACCACGGCCACATTGCCTTCTAATCACGACATAAACCTCCAAAACATTCACATTATGCCTTATTTCAAATGGCAAGATAATACACATATATTCCTACCTAAATAACCTCAATTTGGTGAAAACCCACTTTACCTTGAATAAAGGGAAAATAATGTAAATAAAGGGACAGTCAGGACAACCACTTGCATTGGCTCCATTTACTGTAATAATGACGGAGCATAGCATTAGCGTCCCCTGTATGCTAACGCAGGCATGAGCAATCGATCCCTCATTCAAACCATATAAGGCACAAGGGTAGAAGCAGATGGTAATGTCACATCGTATAGCATTAGCGCCCCCTGTATTCAGACATGAGCAATCAATCCCTCATTCAGACCATGTAAAGAAAAGGCACAAGGGTGATAAAACATAAAGATATAAAGACATCCAATCTGTCACACATACACGCTATATATGCCCGTGTTGATTTGGTTTAATATTTGGTTATAAAAAATTAATTAAAAAAACTATATATTTTAGTTATTACCTATCAGTGTTCATTTTGACAGCAAATTTAGTCTTAGTCTTTTGAATAACACACCATTTAGCTTTAGTCCTATTTTAGTCATCTGAAATTGTTTATTTAGTCTATTTTTAGTCTTTTAGTCAACAATTTTGACAGCACATTTTGATTTAGTCTAAAGGTCATTACACACTGGCGATTATTCGGATGCGGTCCGAATAAATAAAAGACGCTTTTTCGCTCCGCGAAATTGATGTGGGAGCTTGCATTGACTTTATAAGGTTTTTTAAAAAAAACGTATTTTACGCATGAAAAAATTGCCCCCGGTGTGTAAGGACCTTTAGTCTTTTGAATAACACACCATTTAGTTTTGGTCCTATAGTCATCTGAAATTGTTTAGCCTTAGTCTAGTCTAGTCGAATAAGTATAAATATCTTAGTCTTTTAGTCATAGTCTTTGTCAACAAAATGAACACTGCTACACCAATATATTTTGGTGTGGTTTGATCCAATGTTGTTGCTGATGTTGTTCTTTTTTTCTGGTCACACAGCAAACATGACGGTCATGCTCGAGAAGAACCAAGAAATCCTGAAGCAGATCACCACCTTGTCCAACCTGATGGTCAACATCTCCTCTTGCATTAAGTTTGACCGCTACCGCGGCTTCGACACCGCCGAGGAACTCAACTCCGTGGCTCAAGACTTGGCCAAAAACCGGGACCTTTATGGAAGTGAGTAATAGATTCTGTGTGACGGGAGACTGAGAACATGAGCCTCTTGGTGTGTGCAGAATTCTGTCTGCAGAGGCTCTCTAAGAATAGAGCAGTGCACCTTCAACGTTCTTTGTAGTGTGAGGCTTTAAACCAGTACAGTACAGTACAGTACACACAGTACAGTTTCAGTTCAGCATGTTGTCACTGGGGCATGATGAAGACTACTGGCCTTTTATCTCCATAGAGTTATTTAGTTTCTTTCTCTTCTTAAAAGGAACCCTGGCTAATAAGCCGAATAAGACTTAATACATTATAATTGTCCTATAACTTAAATGTGTAATTAAAAACACCTTGAATATTTTATTTATTTTAGAAATAGTTCATCTTTCACTCAATGGGGGCAATGCCCATCGCAAGTTGATGATGTCATTTGTCCATGTGTGGTCTAGCCCTATGGAATTATGGAATGCATGTGAAAATAAAAAATCAACTTAATACTTCCTAAGGTTAATATGAGCATCAAATAAATATTTTACATGTTTTTTTTCGCACAGTCATTCCATAAATTCCATAGGGCTAGACCACACATGGATGAATTACATCATCAACTTGCGACAGGCATATTGCTCCTCTTGAGTAAAAGATTAAGTGTTTCTAAAATAAATACAATATTTAAGGTGTTTTAAGAAACATATTTTAGTTATAGAGAGCAATTATAATGTATTAAAGCATATTTGGCTCATTAGCCATGGGTCCTTAGGCTGAAATCAGAGTAAACGGCATGAACCTTAGTCAGCAAACAACAGGATAGTCACGTAGTATGTTAACATCGAACCTAGCACCTGTCTAAACAACATGCTATCCAATTTACATTCTCAACATTTGTAGTCAAGAAAAAAAACAATCTAAATATAAAAAAACAAGAACAAGTAAGCAACTTAGTATATCAGCATAGTATAAATAGCATCTACTGTGGAAAGTATTGTATGTTAAAAAAGAAAAAAAAACAGACAAGAAGGGAGTGTTGGGGGTTAGGTGGAGTCTGCAGAGTTTTCAGACTGTGTCGGAAAATGAAGAGGTCGCGGCGGAGTTTGTTCAACAGCTGGGAAGCCATGAAAGGAGAAGAGTCTCTAGGACGTGTGCAGCATTCATTGGCCAGGGAGTTTTATGGGATAGTTTGAACAAACTTCCTGTGTTAGCTGATCTACTGTAAGTGAGCATGTTGCGGTGTCGTGGATCATGTCCTAAAAGGGTGTCGCGCCCTTGATTGCTTTATAGGCCCAGCGTCAGTGTTTTGTACCGAGTGCAGGCAGCAACTGGAAGCCAGCGAAGGGAACGCAAAACGGGGGAGACAAGTGAAACTCTGGGGAAGTTGAAGATCAGACGTTCTGCTGCATTCTTGATCATTTTGGAGGGGCTTCATTTAGCATGCGAGAGAGAGAGAGAGAGAGAGGGGGGGGCAGAGGCGGTGGATGAGGGATGCAAAAGGGTAAAGCACAAATGGGAATAGGCCCTGTCTGTATAGAACTTGAAATTGGCGGCTGGTAGGAAGAGTATAGCATGGCGTGATCGATGGTGGCACTTCCAGTTATTTCCATAACTTCACGTCTGTCTTCAAACGAGGCGAAACAAGATCCTGACCTGAGGTGGTCAGTCTCAGTGTTGATTTCTTCTACTAAAACTATGATGAAAAATGTTCAACGTCAACTAGAAAACGAAATAAAAACGAAATAAAAACTAAGCTACGATGACTAAAACTAAGACTAAATATATTGACGATTTCGTCAACAAATAAAAACTAGACTAAAATGTTAGGGAGGAACTACTGGAGAAGAGATCAAGTAGAACTAAAAGACAAGTCATTTTAGGTTTGGTTGTGCTCAGGTGTTGCACTCTGAAAATAGCAGATCTGCAAATTCACAAGCTTGTAGATCAGCTATTTTCAGCATGCTACCAAGTGTAAAATCAGCCATTACGACGCCATCAAGGCACCACCAGAATACATTTTAGTCGACTAAAATCTTATGATATTTAGTCGACTAAAACTAGACAAAAACCAACACATTTCAGATGACTAAAATATGACTAAAACTAAATCAAAATTTGCTGTCAAAATCATCACCGGTGTGTCTTTCAGGTGTCATCTTCAAGCTTCCCAAAGACGAGGGCTCATCCAAGAATGATGCTGGGTCCTCCTCCAGCTCCTCCTCCTCCTCCTCCTCCTCCACCTTAAGCTCCACCCTGCCCCCCAGAGTCCGCTACACCATCCGCATGCACATGGACAACCTCATGCGCACCGACCGGGTCCGCACGCCGTACTTCGTGCGGCACCACCACATCTCGGCCGCCATGACGCTGCGCTACAACCGCGGCTTCATCTACCTGCAGGAGAGCATCGACCGGGCCATCATCGAGACCCAGGCGGGGCAGAAGGTCACGGAGCCCGCCGTGCAGCTGCAGCCCTTCCCCTATCCCTGCTTCATCCGAGACGAGTGAGTTGGCCCACACACACACTAGCCTGGTAACACATTTTGCCTGGTAACACATTTTGTTCCAAGGACCCCCCAGAAGCAAAGATTTGAGTTAAAAATGTTCGCTTTAAAAATATATATATTCAAAGATTTGCACACATTTTCATGAATTTAAAAAAAATAGCAGATCTACAAGCTCGTAGCGCGGCACTCGGTGCCGCGCTATGAGCTTGTAGATCTGCTATTTTTGAATATCCCAAAGTGTAAAATAAATCTTTTTAGCTCAAATCTAAAAAGGACACAGTTCCAGGTCTTAATGCGGGTTAAGATGTTTTTCGGATAGCATTTAGTTGTTTAACTTCATATATGTGGTCAAACACACACACTAGCATATACTCATGCCTTCACACAGCATACTGTGTTAAGGCATACAGGCATGTGGGTGCACACACGCACACGCACACACGCACACGCACACACACACACACACACACACACACACACACACACACACACACACACACACACACACACACACACACACACACACACACGTTCACACAATGGGGGAATAGGCACAAATACACATCCTCTCACACATGTGTATGTACACCCCCAAGGGTTCAGGTATTATTATGAATTAATCCATGCACTCTCAATATTCATTTGTTTTGAGTTGATTAACTATTCATTCATGGGAATGGTTGAGAAGTGGTTTTGTGTCGTGCACATTAATATTCATTCACTACATACTATAGGCACGGATATATACACGCAGAGTACACGTGCCCTCAAGACCCCCTGGCTTACCTCACCGTTGCAGAATGCACCTCGCCTCCCCCCTGTGTATATCCAATGCCACGTTATTGTTCGTACATCCAATGCGACATTGTTTAGGCATAAACTTTACACAGTGTATCAATACAGTGCATTGTTTCTAATAAATCACGCCTCAACATAATGGCCGTGGCTTTGCGTGCCCCAGAGAGCTCCATAACCCATTCAATCCAGGAGATTTTTTTTTTATATTATTATATTATTTTGTACTTTGGGCTATTCAAAAATAGCAGATCTACAAGCTCGTAGCGCGGCGTTTTGATCTGCTATTTTTTTTTAATCATGAAACTTTGTGCAAATCTTTGAATATATATATGTTATTTAAAACAAACATTTTTATCTCAAATCTACAAATGCCTTCTAAAAAAATGTCGTTTGTTGCTATAATCAGTGGTTCTCAAACTTTTTCATGTCAAGGGCCCCCAAAATGATATGTATTTGGCCGTGGACCCCCATCTCAAAATATGTTGTTCCAGGGACCCCCAGAAGCAAAGAATTGAGGCAAAAATGTTCACTTTAAAAAATATATATATTGAAAGATTGGCAAAACTGTTCACGATTTTTCAAAAATAGCAGATCTACAAGCTCATAGCGCGGCACTCGGTGCCGCGCTATGAGCTTGTATATCTGCTATTTTTGAACAGCCAAAGTATAAAACGATGGTTAAAGTGGTTACACAGATATGCGTTCCCGGTTGTAAGGTGTTACGACAGCGTTGATATGTCACGGCTGCAGAAGGCTGCTGGCTGGCTGCCTCCCATCCATGTGTGAGATATGGTGATCCTTCGCCACTGTGCAAGTCCTGATTTATTACTCAACAGCACAATTCCCCATGCCATCGCTGTGTGAAATATGACTCTTGTGTTATAATAAACACCGCGCGCTCACTTCCCATGCATCAACACTTGAGTTGTGATTAGGAGGAAGAAAGAGGACTAAATTTGATGGGGATCATTGGGGATGCGAGTTTTCCCCAGCGATCTATTTTTGCTTTCGTGTACGCGCATAAACGCACGCACTGACGCACGCGCGCCTATCTGATATTGTTTGTCTGGAATGATGGTTCTCTAAGTGGGGTCCGGGGACCCCCAGGGGTCATTGAGGGGGGTTCCAGGGGCTCCCCAGCAAATATTAGGAACAGTCTAAACACTTGGCTCTATTTCATTTTTTTTGGTTATTCAAAACTAGCCGATCTACAAGCTCACTGTGCATCGCGATGCGACACATTGTGAGCTTGTAGATCGGCTTCTCTTTTTTTTACATTTTGGACAATCTCCAATATTTGGAAAACCTCCTAGGACGACCTTTATGACTTTTTTTCCAAAGTGGTTTTCCATCAGATGGTGCTGTTCTCTAACACACAAGTGACCATTTTCATCCTCAAGTCACACAGATCCAGGAGATCACGTGATTGAAAGATCTACATCACCATTCCATTCCTGCTAAGCGTATTTGGAGAAACGGCTGTAATTTCTTTTTCTTTTTTTCTCCCCGCATTTTTGACGAGACAAGCTATATTCAACGGCCTGTAACAAGCGACTGGGGGGTCGCGATGATTTTTTTTCTTTCTCGCGGAAGCACAGTGAAACCCTCTGTGTTTAGCAACCGTCAGGGGATCGATCATAATGGATATACATATTCTGTGACTATAGTTGAAACGGTATGGAAAACCAAAAATCGCTGGCAGTGGGTGATTCATTTATGTATTTAATCTGGCAGTGAAAGAGTGGGGGTCCTTGGCACAAAATTGTTTCAAATACACATCAATTTGGGATGACACGAAAATGTTTGAGAACCACTTCTATGGGATATGGGAGTGAGTGATGGGCGTTTTGGGGGGTTTTGATGTTGTCAACAATGAGTCCAGGTTGTGCGGTGGGTGGTGACATGAATGAAAGCTCTGGTCTTTCGTGCTGCTCAGGTACCTGGAGGCCATCTCCTTCGTGTTCCCCCTGATGTTGATGATAGCCTGGGTGCTGTTTGTGGCCGACTTCGTGAAGAAACTCGTCCACGAGAGAGAGCTGAGACTGCACGAGGTAAGACTCGTGAGCATTTCAGGACTAGATGACTCATCGTGTCAAGAGAGATAACTGACCGCACTACATGTTTTCACCTTCTGTCTAGTACAATCTGATTAAGAGCTGAAACATAGCATGGCAGGTAGGTATACATGTTACTGCAGCTACTAGGTGTGTTCCCCTCCGATCACAATGGCTATGCCTATGTCTATTGCTGAATAACAACCCCATTTGTTATCGTCTGCACAAAGACTAACTAGATAACAAACTTTTGGAAATTTACAAAAATACATGGATTAAACACGTCAGCCCTATTTAAAAAAAAACAAAAAAACATGGATAGTAGCCAACACCCGATCGCAAATATCAATACAGAGATGCATTGATTTAAAAAAAGAAAATATGCTTTGTAATTTGTTGTTTCGACTATTTAAGTATTTTTTTTATAAAGCAAGTACTCCAGTACAAATGTATCTTAGCAGCAACTTTCACTTGTAGTTGTTGAATATTTGACCATGATCTAGTACCAGCTAAATTTGTTACCATGGTTATTTAAAAAATAGCAAATCTCTGCTATTTTTAGAAAATGTTTGACCAATTTGGCACCGCTTTACTTAAAGGTCGGGTCTATTATGCGTTATAACCACATTCAAAATGCATTATGATGCACTTATAAGGCATTATAACACTTGTTATAAATGTTTATAATTATGCATGACAACTTATAACAAGGTTTATGAAGTATCATAACTTATAATAATATCATTTATAAGTGCTGGTCATAATGCATTATAAACTCTCTCTTCCCATCTCCCCAACAACCAACCAACCAACCAACAGTACATGAAGATGATGGGCGTCAACCCGCTCAGCCACTTCTTCGCCTGGTTCCTGGAGTGCGCCGCCTACCTGGTCTTCACCATCTTCATCCTCACGCTGGTGCTGAAGTACGGCCGCATTCTGCCCAACAGCGACGGCCTCCTGCTCTTCCTGTACTTCTGCGACTACGGCCTGAGCATCGTGGCCATCAGCTACCTGGTCAGCTCCTTCTTCGACAAGACCTACATCGCCGGCCTGAGCGGCAGCCTGGTCTACGTGCTCTGCTTCTTCCCCTTCATCGTCATGATGGCGCTGGAGTCCAAGCTCAGCTTCGCCGCCAAGAGCGCCCTGGTGAGAGGATGTGGACGCGTTAAGACCCGGGAACACGTCTGTTTTGTAACCACTTAAACCGTTATTTTATATTTTTGGGCTATTCAAAAATAGCAGATCTACAAGCTCCATAGCGCGGCACCGAGTGCCGCGCTATGAGCTTGTAGATCTGCTATTTTTGAAAAATCATGAAAATGTGTGCAAATCTTTCAATATATCTATATTTTTTGTAACTCAAATCCTTGCTTCTGGAAGGCCCTGGAACAAAACATTTTGTTCCAGGGCCAAATACATATCGCGGCCAAATACATATCATTTTGGGGGTCCTTGACCTGAAAAAGTTTGAGACAATGACCAGAAACAGTGTTACATTTTTTTTATCTCCACCGTCCTTAAAAATGAATGTCCAAAGGGGTTTCATATCAAAAGCAGAGGCATTGATTTAGCCCCCAACCCTCCACCAACCCCCCCATCCCTCACAATTTCATCTCTACTGGCCGTGTGATGGAGTGTATCACTGCTGTCGGGCAGAAACCTCTTATCTCCATATTCTAACTTTGTGTGTTTTTTCGTAAATTAACGTCCTACTCGATCATACTACAGCGTCACACAAAAGTATCAAAAATAGCAGATCTACAAGATCGGCAAGCTAAAAACACGTCGCTTTGCGCCGCGTTATGAGCTTGTCGATCTGCTGTATTTGCTATTTCTGAATTTGCATCCTGAAAAGCAACATTTTTGGACAGTTCCACCCGACAGAGACGATATGCACTTCATGTTGATTTGGCTCACTACAAGCTGGGGAAGAAAATTTCACATTTCACAAATCTGTGCCACACTGTGAGATCAAAGACAGACCTCCTCAGGATCTCAATCCTTAGGTTTTTGTTCTTGTCACACTGAATGTTTCATTGTAGACATGGGAAAACAAACAGACCAGAGTACTGTACAGT
>NC_139954.1:39203358-39235858 GCF_963454915.1 Gymnoscopelus microlampas | reverse complement strand
TGCAAACTGTGCATTGATCTGAGCTACACACCTGTAAACAGGGTTGCCAGACCTGCTTATTATATTTTTTTTCACGATGCGACGCGTTGTGAGCTATTAGATCGGCTATTTTCAAATAGCTGATGTATATGTTAAAGTGCTGATGTGGCCCATAGTTGCTTCTCTTGGGCTGGTTTTCCTAGACCTGGTTGCGTGTTTCTGTCACAGAATCTGGCAACACTGGTTGTGACTATTGTGGTGGCAAAAGCTGTCCACAGATATAAAAACACCTCACAGCATGAATTAAGAATTCCAGCTATATAACGAACCTACTGTATTACACCCCACAAAACACAGCAAATACAGTTTAAAACTATTTTATCTGGTGTCTATACTGTATCATAAGTTTTACCAAGACCTGAGTCGATCAACTGCACAATAAAACAATGTCTCCACAGCTGTCGTATTGTTGGTGGTGCAGGCTATGCTGGTGTGCAGACAGTTACGTAAACCTGGCTGGTGTCACTGATGATGTCACTGTCTGACATCGCTCTGTGATATCACAAGCTGACAGTCAGTGGTGTAAAGTAACTAAGTACATTTACTCAAGTACTGTACTTAAGCACAATTTTGAGGTATGTTTTTACTTTACTGGAGTATTTCCAGTTTTCACTACTTCTACTCCACTACATCTCAAAGGAAAATATTGTACTTTTACTCTGAAAGCCCCTACTACAAGATACACTACACCACAAAGACACCCGTGTACCTGTCAGAATACTTCACAAAAGTCAATGAAGTCCACAATCAGACACCAGAGGAAGCTCCACTAATCACTTTTGCAAACTGATAATAAAGTATTCAATCAATCAATGGCTGTCAGTAACGCTGGGAGGTCAGTAGTGTATTGACGCCTACCAGTGGATCCTCTGCAGAGAGTAGTACACCTCAAAACTTTGAGGGAGAAGTTAACACTTCTCCAATTCTGGGGGGATATTCACAGAAAATAGTAGAGCTTGTAGATCAGCTATTTTTGAAGAAGTCATTTGGTGTAGAGCGGGAAAGAAAGCGACCAACACCGGTCAACTAAGTATTAGTATTTAGTATGGAGGGATTAAGTATTTTTATTTGTATTGTATATCAAAAGTGAATACAAGAATACAAATTATCAGTGCAAAAGTAACTAGTAAGTACTGTACTGGATAGTAAGAGTCTTTGGTTTTTATCAACAAAACTGCTAATTGTCTAAAACAGAGAGATGACATTATTTTATTGTATTATTATTTTATTTTATTATTTTATTTTCTCTGCAAACATGTTGATGGGTAAACCTAGCCGAAGGTTATAACATTAATTGTGGGTTTGTTTCAGCTGTATTACAGCTCCTGCACAGTTACTTTAATGCTGGCAAAAAAATAAAAAGTCAAAAGTAAAGTGAAAGATGGGGGTCATATTAAAACAAAACAAAAAAAACAAAAAAAGTGTTGAGAATGCTAATTATTCAAAGTGCGAGTCCTCAAAAAAGCAGCGCTGGATGAGTTGTAAATTGGAGCAGTTGTATAAGCTGCTCTGTTTCCAGCTCTGCCTCAAAGTGCAGCTGATCAATAGGCACTTTGCTCAACGGAGAAACCACATACTGCACATGTTGAGCTTCCCTTTGTCGACTTCTGGAAACACCACACAGGGGGAGAGAGAGAGAGAGAGAGAGAGAGAGAGAGAAGAAACATTCTCTTTTTGTTTGATTGCCTAAGGAATCACTCTCTAACCTTTGTGCTTTGTGGTTACAGATTCCGGGGTCAAGAGAGCAGAGTATAGAGCACTCGGGTGGAAAGACTGAAACACTGTTTCCCGACAGACTGCCTGCAACACTGAGGCAACCTGGGGCCCAGGGTTGCCTCAGATAGACCCTCAGCCCTTGGTTGGATAACCTCCTGGAGGCAATGACGAATGCTCAGGTGATGATTCTATTCTCCTTTATTTCACATGATACTATATGGCACTGTTTCCCAGTGCCATATAGTGGGTAGGGTCCCATGGTTGGGTCATGGACCAATTTTTATGGGACGCGAGTAAACATCGCCTTTTCTCGTTTTCCTACATTTGAAAAAAAAACAATAATAAAAAATAATAAAACACTTTTCATCACTTAAAAACAATTCCAACATTTTTCAAAAGCATTTCATGAATAAAATCAAAAAAAAAACCCAAAAATTTCCATGAATAAATGGAACGTGTCCATGAATAATGCCACGAAGCGACACGCTGTGAGCTTGCAGATCTGCTATTTTCACTGGTTTGGGTCCCGGGCAAACATCTGATTTCTCTTTTGGGTCTTGAGCTTAAATGTTTGGGAAGAACTGCTATATGGTATGGTATGGTATGGTTTGGTATGGTTTGGTATGGTTTGGTATGGTACTGTATGGTATGGTATGGTGTCCTGTCCTGTCCTGTCCTGTCCTGTCCTGTCCTGTCCTCTCCTCTCCGGCATAGAACAGTATACTACACATTTATCTACATTACTATAAGCATATTACAATTATAATGACCTTTCATTCTCCGCTTTTTGCTTTCATCATGAAACAACATCAGTACGTCTCTCCCGCCCGCAAATGAAACTCTCAAAGTCTCTGTTTTATAACCAAAACTATTTTCTCACAGATTCAGTGTGAAGATATCAGGAGTGAGAAATTGAGACGTAGCTGAAACTTGCAATTGACTTGCCATGCTCCGTTTCTCTGTTCTCTATTCTCCTGATTAACTCCTCTCTGCAGTTTCCCACAGTTGTAAATATGTGGCAATTAATGAGTCAGTGTCACCAAGAACAAATTTAACCCCGCAGTATGGCCCCCGCAATGACATATATCGTGACATGATTATAATTGCGTTTCTTGCATTATTGATCATGAGGAAAGTCATTCGTCACTATTCTCTTTCTCTCTCTCACGCACACACACACGGACGCGCACACACACATGCACGCACACACACGCACGCACACACACACACATACGTATGCATGTGTGTTTTTCATGTGTCACACATTATGTCAAGAACTGTGAAACACTCCACTCAGTGGAGCCACTTGTGGTGGAAAGTAACTAAGTACATTTACTCAAGTACTGCACTGAAGTGCAATGTTGAGGTAGCCTACATTTTCAATAGTTTATATTCCACTACATCTCAGGGAGAAATAAGGTTATTTTTACTCCACTACAATTATATGAATTATTCTACTTAGTCCTAAAAAGCCAGTAGTCTTAGTTCTACAAAGCCAATACAAAAAAACTCAATTTGGTCTACTGATGAAATGGGAAAGATGGTAAATTGAAGCAAAGTCCAGAGCGTTGCCATGCACATCATTTCTGGGCCTCTTGTAACAGACTGCAAATGACTATGAGGTAGATGAGGCATATTGTGATAGGACAGAGAGAATGGGCATTCTGTTTGATCCTGCCATTGGTCAGGGGGTACAGTATACTGGAAGAGCTCAACAGCATACCAGATCAGAGGAACTGAGGTATAAAATACGTCTCACTTCAAAGAAAGTTTTTTTCTGTGAAGAAACAATAATAATAATAAAAAGAATAGAGTGTAAACCCTTCCCACACCAACATCTCTTGTTATGACATATTATGTAATTTTGACCATGACTTCCATTGACTTTTTTCACCCGAAAGGTTATCGTCTATTCGGGACAGCTAACTGATCATTCCTATACATTATCAAAAAAAACCTGTTGGTGATTTTGACATTGACCTTGATAGTGAACTTGAATTATTTGTATTACCACTTAAACCCTAGTTCAGGGGTCTTCAACAGGGGGTCCGGGACCCCTAGGGGGTCCTCAGAGTTACTACAGGGGGTCCGCCAAATCTTTGTGTGATATGATTTTTTTTTTACCTTGACCACTTGAACCCTAGCATGCCTTTTCTGATGAGAACTTTAGCCAAAAATGGCAGATCTACAAGCTCACAACGCCTCGCACTGCGAGGCGTTGTGAGCTTGTAGATCTGCCATTTTTGGCTAAGAGGTATAGGTGTAGAGGAAAAAAAGAGCAGACCTAATTTTTAAAAAAGTTATATAGAGGGGGTCCCTGCTTCATCTCTCTCTCAGCTAGGGGGTCCCTGGCCTGAAAACGTTGAAGACCCCTGACTTAAACCCATAGTTGACCGGAGTCCCCCAGGGCTCTATACTAGGTCCATTCCTTTTTTCCCTCAACACCAATCCTACATGTATTCTGCAAAAATAGCCGATCTGCAAGCCCAGTAGAGCTAGTAGCTTGTCGATCCGCTAATTTTGCCGAATGTTTTCCCCCAGAATAAGGATGCTACAGTGTTCATGCTGTTAATCCCAACAGATAACGTTTGCTTTGAGACAGCTAGACTACTGATCATTCCTACCACGTTTCATTTGAAACTAGCCCATTCCTTCTGGATTCTTCTAACCGTGACCTTGACTGTCTGTGACACAAACACAAACAGACAGGACTGATTAAATACCCTGCCAACGCAATTCAGCGGCGGACCGAAAAGAACTAAGAACGCCACAAGAGCTAACAAGATGATCTCTCTTTTCAGGGAGTCTATCAATCATACGTCAGTCCATCTATCTGTTCACATCCGTCCGTCTCTATGTCCATCTAGGTCAGCAGTGGTGGGAAGCAACTAAGTACATTTACTCATGCACTGTTTTTAAGTACAATTTTGAGGTACTTTTACTTTACTGGAGAATTTTCAATTGTCTCTATATTTTTTACTTCTACTCCACTACATCTCAGAGGAAAATATTGTACTTTTACTCCACTACAATTACTTGGAAACTTTAGTTGCTAGTTACTTTGCAGATATACATTATTACATTATAAAACATACATTAACCACTTCAGCCCTATTTTATACCTAGGCTATTTGAAAATAGCCGATCTACAAGCTCACAACGCGTCGCATCGCGACGCGTTGTGAGCTTGTAGATCTGCTATTTTCAAACATTTTTGTACTTTTACTTTTGGTACTTTAAGTACATTTTGATACCAATACTTTTGTACTTTTACTCAAGTAAATGTTTAATTCCGGACTTTCACTTGTAACAGAGTACTTCTACATTGCAGTATTGATATTTTTACTTGAGTAAAACATTTGAGTACTTTTTCTACTACTGTAGGTCAGTCAGTCCCTCAGTCCATCCACCTTTCTGCCCACATGTATCCATCGCTGTCGTGTCGGGTGGAAAGCTTGTTTGTCTAAAACCTTTACTTTTCAGGATATGGAGGAAAAAAAAGAACACATGGATCCAACGTAGTTATTATTCAGTCACAAGCTCTTGCTAATACTTTTAGTTGGTTAAACATAAAACCCACAGACAGACGTTTACCACTTTCAACCTGGCTTACCTATTTTGAGCATGTCATTATTTGCAAAAAAGGTTCACCTATAGGCACCACCACGCAACTGCGTGAGCTTGTGGATCAGCTATTGTTGCTACTCTTGCGTGACACTGTCATATGACAAAGTGCACTATATACTATAAAATGGGACATTTAATCATGAAAAAACATGAAGAGATGAAATATGGAGATACAAGGTGTCTGCCCAACAGCGACAATATCATTTATCTCTCTCCCCCTCTCTCCCTTCAAGGGGACATGCAGTGACTGTAGAATGATGTATGGGCTCTAATGGTGGGAGATGGCTGTCCTTTTTTGAAGACCTGTAATTAGAAACCATTATTCATGTCTTTCCTGTCAAAGGTGCAGTAGTGTACATGCATTTTGACCTTTTTGTATGCTCTGTGCTGTGGGGGGGGGGGACATTCTTTCACTGTGTTTTATTTTTGTCTATTACAAGGGGCGCTGTAAGTGGCATTGTTGATCCTTTATACCAGTGATTCTGTCAATTGATATGTATTTGGCTGGGGTCCCCCACCTGAAAATATTATGTGCCAGAGAGAGACCCCCATACAAGATTAATGTTGCTAAAATGTTTAAAAAATATTCAGAATGGTTCCAAAGTTTTTTCAAGATATTTTGAAAATAGCTGGTCCCATTGCGAGGTTGTAGATCAGCTATTTTCACATAGCCTATGTATAGGGTTAAAGTGGTTCAGCTGATTTAGATGCTACTGTATATCAACATATTTTTCTGGGGGACCCCTGGACCCCCCCCCCAGATCGCACTATAAGAACCACAGCTTTAATCAATGTGTCTAAGCACAGGCTCAGTAAAACGGCCTAGGTCTTCCGTCTTACTTTTTTTTTCATTTTATCTAGGCGTAAGCTGTGAAGACAGAGGGACTGGCTGTGTATTTTGAAAAAGTCAACTGGATTTGTGTGGGCTACAGGATGTGTTTATTTGTTCTTAATTGCGTGTGTGTGTGTGTGTGTGTGTGTGTGTGTGTGTGTGTGTGTGTGTGTGTGTGTGTGTGTGTGTGTGTGTGTGTGTGTGTGTGTGTGTGTGTGTGTGTGTGTGTGTATTTTTTTAACATGTTTTAAGATGTTTATCCTCTGTATTGTTATGAGGGTTTTCATAATAACACCAAAATGAAGTCTCTATATTCTCTCTCCTGAATATAAGTTTTGACCTATCCACCCACGCAACTCTACAGTCACAGGCTCTCTCTTACTGCCCCCCAGTGGATATATGATGCAAGTAGAGGCCTTGAGTGACATTAGTAGGCATTAAACATTGAATATTTTTGAAATGTTTTAACAACATCCCTGACAAGGCTGACATCTTTTCAGATGGGGGTCTGCGGGTAAAGACATATTAATGTGGGTGTCCTTGACATGAAAAAGCTTGAGAACCACTGCTCTGAGGCTATGGGATCTAAACCCCTGATTGATGAATATGGCCCAAACTATACCAACTGAACTGACTAACTGGATCCATTCAGGAAGTCACCTAGTTCATTTTGTTTACCCTAAAGAACTAGTACGCTTGAAAGATTTGATTGCGACCGACACAATACTAAACCAAAGCATAGATACACATACATATTACATACACATGCATACACACTCATACAAATACAATGAAGACAAATCAAAAGGACTTTTAAAAGCCCAATCAAAGATGCCTTTTTGTGTTCATGTTGATCCCTTTACAGCAGGGGTTTTCAACCGGTGGTCCTGGTCCCTGGCCAAAAAACAAAAAAAACAAAAAAACACTTCTTTTTTTTTTAAACTTTTTTTTCTTTAACTTTTAATAACTTACAGGAGTTCTTACTGTATTGTGTGTGTGTGTAATATGAAATGTGAGCTTACCATAATCACAGTAATCCTTAATCATTTTCCATCATATTCAAACAAAATCGCTGTATTTTATTAGATATTATATTGATATTATAGCTATTTTCTCCAGCTCCCTGTGGTACATGAACCCCCCACCACTATTGTGTGGGGTGGGTCTATGATGGACCCGCCACGCACAATAGTGGTGGTCCCCAGGTTGCTTTTAGTCAGGATGGTGGTCCCTGGGCCGAAATCAGTTGAAAACCCCTGCTTTACAGGACTCCTAGGAAGTGCTGTAAAAAAGGGATGCGTATTTGAAGGAGTTAAAATACTACAATACAATAATGCATTACAATATAACTAACAGAACTGCTGCGGTTTGGTTGACAGGTGCAGGCGGTTTGATTAGATTTTTGATTTATTTACTCGCACAATAAAAAAAACTGTGCCAAGGTAACATTATCAAAAAAACACAGAAATAAGTGCAGGTGAGAAAGGAAACCCATATAGGGCTTAGAGAAGGTTCTCACCTAGAATAATAAACAAGTAGTAAGTTAAATATACTAGGCGTATATATACATATAGTATATATATAGTATAATATACTATGTGTGTGTGTGCGTGCGTGTGCATGTGTGCGTGTGTGCGTGTGTGTGCGTGTGCGTGTGTGTACTGTATGCAGAATAGAGCTACAATATATGGTAGAAGAAACAAGTGGGGAGGCTTGATTCATCAGGCTGGCCCTCAATCTATGTTTAAAGTCACTGAGTATTGCAAGTATTGCGGTCTTGCAAGAACCTAAAAAACGCTATATATTCTCTGCCCAAACGGGCTTATGCTGTATTAGCTCAGCAGTAGAAATGTAGGCGCTCGCGCCGGGGACTGGGGTTCGATTCACATATAGGACATGAGAGTTTAAGCCGACACTGTAGAGTATCTTCAGTTTGGTAGCGCTGTCCTGTGCTGTTGGTGGAGTTTAGCGGGTGGCCATGGCTCAGGGACAGTGAAGTTCTTCTCCTTCCCAATTCACCACCACAATAGTACAGTAGAGCCCCACATTGGGGTACCTCAGCTACAAATACATACATCAATGTCACACCTCACTGCACTCAATAAAGGGTTGCATATGGATGGCATACAGGCCTTGGCAGTTTGTTGGATAACACTAATTACCTTCTTCCATGAGTCCAATTAATGGCGTATTCAATCAAAACGCCACCTCATAAGCTCAACAAGACTGTGAATCATAAAAGGCAATCTTTTTTTATTAATCATGCGAATCACCACCAGGCTATAAAACTGTTCAACTGAGCCAACGCCTCAACTTATTACAGAGTTGTTTAATTACAAAACTTTATGATTAACTGGTGGATGCGTAAAGTTTGTGCTTGCTTTTGTTTATTTGTTTTCCTTTATTTATTATGGATATGGCCTGTTTCAAGGATAGCAAGACAACGCAAGAAGGAATAGCCATTATAGTGAGGAGGGTGCTGGTTTGATCTCCAGCACTGACCGAAAGGTCACCGCCTGTAAGCTGCAAACTAGAGCTCTTCATGGGTCCAAAATGAACCCTAATGAACCCGCCAAATTTGTTTGGTTTTGTTTCCGACATATTTAAAGAAAAATACCCTAAATGGACATATAAAACATAAAACACAGACATTAGCAGGGAACCTACCCCAACTGTTGGGTATTACATGGAACTGACAAACTAATCAATACAAATGCAATTAAAAATGCAGTTCTACCAGTAGATCCCAGTTATAGCCTACTACAGAATGTAATATAGCAGCTACGTACAGTAACAGCCTATAGTACAAATATGACAAATATGACAATGACTGTGTTTACATGGACTATATTCCTTCAATCAGATTGAAATGTCTTTACATGAACCGGAGACATCGAGATCGCCAGAAGATTCGAGGCCGTGCATTACATTCCCCAGATTATAGGATTGATAGACGGGTTGCATATTCCCTCTCTGATCCTGGACTATACAAGGCATGTGAAATTATGTGCGTGGATTGTAGTGCATGTAGGCTGTAATATGCATCAGGAAAGCTCCAACTGTACTCAATTGTACCAGCTATACAAGCATGCGGGTGTGATCGCATAATGTGCGAGCATCTCGTGCACATATGCTGTGTAGCCTAACATAGGAATGTTATCTAATTATGCCTAATGCGTGCACATACTGTATACCTTGTCCGCAAAATAACATTTCTTGAATAGTTTGCCTGGCATATCCATTCATTTTCGTAGTATATTTAATTATTATTGTCCCATGGGTCAGACGAGAACAAATTGTTAACGGATGGATGGCCGTCTCAGGTGCTACAGGCTGAGGTGACAAATCTGGTCTCTCAGACTCTTCTATCGATCATGCAATGGCTTATGATATATTATTCTAGTACTTTAATTAACAAACAAAGATGCACAGAAGTAATGAAGTAATACCAACGAACCAGAGATAAATCATCAGAATACAATAGGTGTTTATAAGATTATATTTTCCTGTTGTTCTGATTATTAAAAGTTTTAAACCACCCATATCAACCTGATTGAAAATTCCTTCCGATCCGATCGGAACAATCTCCTCTTGTAATACAGGACAGTGAATGGAATTAAATGTTTTCTTTTCATACTTTCTCTGTTCAAAATACTTTTGGGGGAGAAAAAATATAATTTAAAACGTTCAACGTTCTTCTTTTTTCTTCTTTTTACTCTAGGGAGTACAAGTACCACAGGACAAGATATTTTAGGAAAGGGCCACACACATACTGTAGATAGAGGTGTTGCCAAGCCAATCATATGAACCACATCCACCCTGTCACAACTTACAACAGCAGCCGCAACACAACACACATACTGTAGATCCACATCAGTGTTCAAATGAACATTTGGAATTGATGGCTGTTATGTGAGAGCCAAGACCTCTGGCTTGAACTGTAAAGGAAATAGTAAACTCACACATTGGCTAATTGAAGTGACCGCACGCACGCACGCACGCACGCACGCACGCACGCACGCACGCACGCACGCACGCACACACACACACACACACACACACACACACACACACACACACACACACACACACACACACACACACACACACACACACACACACACACACACACACACACACACACACACACACACACACACACACACACACGCACACACACACACACACACACACACACACAAGCCTTCAATTCCAGCTTGAATTGCATTTGTATACACAGCATACAACACAAAAGCAGCAGCTCAGCAAAGAAATATAAAAAACAACAAAGAAAGAAAGAAGGAATGAATGAATGAATAATGGCCATGATGAGGAATAGGTCTACAAAGACAGAGGTGTTGGAACCAAGCCAGTTATGGACCAAGCAGCCACTCTGTCAAACAACCCACATCAGTCTTCAATTCCAAATGGACATTTGGAATTGAATTTATCGCCGTTATGTCAAAGCCCAACGCCTCTAGCTTGAACTTGAAAATGAAATAGCAAACTCACACATAGGATAATTGACGTGACCAAGACATACACATACAGTATACCGTTCCCTGTTACAACTCTCCACCTTCAACGGCAGACACAACACGACATACAAACTGTAGATTCACGTCAGCATTCAATTCCAGAGCCAGAAAACAGTCATTGCCAACAGTTTCATTGCCACCCAGTCATTTGGTCCCAAAATGACAGCAATAATAGTACAGCTTGAATCACATTAGTATACACACACAACATACAGCACAAGCAGCAGCAGCAAAAGAAACAACAAAAACAGCTTCCTACCTTGAGCCGTCTTCTACTTGACTTCATCAGTTGTGGAAGTGATGGCCAGAGTCAAACTTTGGAATCCATGGATAGAGCCCCCCTCTCTCTCTCTAGTTCATCCTTCCTTGGATGAGCCCTCCAGCGGCATCTCCAGTCATCTCCACACACTGGCCATGCCATTCAGAGCAGTGGTTCTCAAAGTGGGGTCCGGGGACCCCCAGGGGTCCTTGAAGGAGTTCCAGGGGGTACCCAGCTAAATGATGGATAGTTAGGAATGGACCCTTATGGGTCTGTAACTCTGAGAGTGTACAAATGGAACCAAATGGACCCTAACGGGTCCATTTGGTTCCATTTGTACACTCTCAGAGTTAAATTAACATAGATTTTACGATACAAATTGGGGTCCAATAGATAGAAATGCCATTAAATGGGGGTCCGTAGCCCTAATTCATGTCAAACTGGGGGTCCATTAAATTAAAATAGTTGAGAATCACTGCTAGAGCCGTAAAAAATCTTCTCTTATGGGGGTCCTTGGCATATCTTTTCACATGGGGGTCCACGGGCTAATAAGTGTCAATTTGGGGGTCCTTGACATGAAAACGTTTGAGAACCACTGATTCAGAGCACTTCCCCTGCAACACCCCTGTCAGGATGTCAAACAAACAGCTCACTGTTCCCATCTGCGGTCATCACCTTGACTCTTGTACCTGTGGAAAGAAAGAAAGAAAGAAAGAAAGAAAGAAAGAAAGAAAGACATGGCAGTGACCCTATAAGACTTATCACATAAACATTGGTAAACAGTTAAGTAGAGGTTTCATAAGGATATTTGGTGCTGTAACAACCTAACAAAACATTGTGTAAAAGTATATAGGACATGCACACAGCACCTTCAAGCACCTTAATGGTCAGTTAATTTCAGTTTAAAGTCTGGCCTGCACACACGCACTTCTTCCACCACGCAAGTGCTGGAAGAAGTACTCACATTTTGTACTTAAGTAAAGTAAAAGTACCAATACCATAATGTAGAAATACTCGGTTACAAATAAAAATCCGGTATTCAAAATTGCATGAGTAAAAGTGCAAAAGTATTCACGTTAAAATATACTTAAGTACTGAAAGTAAAAGTAGCCTACTCCTTTAGCAGAATGTCCCATTTCCAAATGTTTAAAAATGCTTTGAAAACAGCAGATCTACAAGCTCACAATGCGTTGCTTTGTGACCATTGTGAGCTTGTAGAGCTGCTATTTGTTTAACTAAAGCTTTCAAATAATTGTAGTGGAGTAAAAAGTACAATATTTGCCTCTGAGATGTAGTGGAGTAGAAGTAAAAAAATACTGAAAACTGGAAATACTCCAGTAAAGTAAAAATGCCTCAAAATTCTACCTAAGTACAGTACCGGTACTTGAGTAAATTAACTTACTTTACACCACTGTTCGTTTCTGTAAATATGGCCTGCACGCACGCGCGCGAGCTCACTCTGGCGCTCTTTCTCTCTCGCTCGCGCGCGCGCGCACACACACAGACACACACACACACACACACACACACACACACACACACGCTAAGCAGCTAACTGGAGGCAGCTAACTACCTGGAAACGACCAACCTACGCAGTTTGACATGAAGATTTAACTTGTTGTACTTCAATAGTCTGTCACACATGTGACTCAGCAGGGTGACATCATCACTGACAACTCTACTCAACTTCCATGAGGTTGAACGTTACATTACAAGTTGTTTACTCACTCTTTTACTACTAAATGAAACGGAGGTGGTGTCACTGTTTGTTTGCAGCAGCTGGTGAGTGTGTGTGTGTGTGTGTGTGTGTGTGTGTGTGTGTGTGTGTGTGTGCGCGCGCGCGCGCGCGGGGGTGGGGGGGGTAACATTGGAGGGTTTAACATTGCTCTGTCTAAACCAGTGGTTTTCAACCTTTTTTTGTGTGTCAAGGACCCCCAAATTGACACATATTATTAGCCCAGGGACCCCTATTTGAAAAGATATGCCAGGGACTCAACCATTTTGATTCCTTGGGGGTCCCAATCTACAGTACACTGTAGTATCATTATTAGTGTCAATTTAACTCTGAGAGTGTACACATGGGGGTCCATTTGGTTCCATTTGTACACTCTCAGAGTTACAGACACACAAGGGTCAATGTGGTTAATAACTATTAATTTGTCTGGGGACATCCCGGTCAAGGACCACTGGTCTAAACCATGTCATGACAAATGTTAGGTTATAGTGTGAGGTTTAGGCTTTTTTTGGGTTTGTTTTAGATTATGTTTATTGTTATTGTAGGGTTAAAATCAGAGGGAATTCTCCTTTGGTGCACTGGCCCATAAATTGCCACTAGATGGCGTCCTAAGAACACAAATAGAATGTGACAGTGCAGGTGGGCCCCTCTGTCATTAGAATGGTGTACCTCTTTGTTTTGGCCACAAGATGGCAACCCAAGAACACAAATGAATCCCAGGTTGAACCAGTGAGCCACCCAGTGGCCAAAACAATTGGTACAATTAGTAAAACCCAGTGAATACTGTGTACTGTGTACTGTATACTGTATACTGTATTGTGGACTATGCAAGCCAGGGAGTCCGATCTAATCCTGACCGCATACCTGATTAAAAGGGCAATAGGACATCACTAAAACCTAAAATAGAAGGTAATATAGTAATACAAATATTGCCATGGTAAAATAAGTGCTAAGAAGTACACACCAGTGGATAAGATAGTGATTTCAGACAATATGCCATTATGAAAAAATAAACACAATCATTTCAAACCATCTGCTACAGAAGAATAAAACTCAGTTTTAAAATGATGCGCAAAATGTTTGGCCCAAATTGTTCTGTGTGTGTGCATTTATGTAGTATGTACAGTATGTATTTATTTGTGTGCATGCGTGAGTGTGTGTCTGTATGTACTGTACTAGAAGTTCGGGCCGCTACGCAGCCCGAACGTCTAGCGTGACGCGTCGTTCACTTTGCAGTGCCACCTTACAGGCACCTCACAGTGTGAGAGAGAGTTTTGTGCTCTCCTAAATCCACGGCAGGCTTTGAAAGTACCCACTTCAGAAAGAGGTGACGTGCATCACCTCTCCAATGACCAAAACCCACTATGGAAGCCGTCGAACTGGTGCGATCTGACGGCATCCTAGAATTTATAGGTAGGATGTGATGTCATGCGTGATGTCATGCTGTCGTGAGATTACGTCACACTGGCGTTGTGTCCATATTCGGGACGACCGTCTCATCGTGATGTCAGATTACGTCACACTGGCGTGATGTCAGATTACGTCACACTGTGGCTACATACAACGTTACAGACAACCGACATGGCGCAGGATTCAAATTGTATATATAGATAGATATATGTGTTGCATTCAAGGGTCCCCCTGACGTTCTCGGTCATCGGTTGACGACCACAGGTGCGATAGTTTTTAATGTTTCTATCCACCTGTGTTCCCTCAGCTTCCGTTGTCCACTGGACCAGTGGACTCCACATTCATGGTGAGGTGAGTGATGGGGTGGGATTGAAAATGTGTGTGACTACTGTATGGTGTGTGCGTTGTATGTTATATAAAGTGTTGTTTGAAACGTGCCTTTGTACCTACTGTATGTTTGGTCTCCAATGTACAGCTAGACGATATGACTTTAAAATGATGCCCAAAATTTTGAGGCATTTTTACTTTACTGGAGTATCTCCAGTTTTCAGTATTTTTACTTCTACTCCACTACATCTCAGAGGCAAATCTTGTACTTTTTACTCCACTACAATTATTTGAAAGCTTTAGTTAAACAAATAGCAGCTCTACAAGCTCACAATGGTCACAAAGCAACGCATTGTGAGCTTGTAGATCTGCTGTTTTCAAAGCATTTTTAAACATTTGGAAATGGGACATTCTGCTAAAGGAGTAGGCTACTTTTACTTTCAGTACTTAAGTATATTTTAACGTGAATACTTTTGCACTTTTACTCATGCAATTTTGAATACCGGATTTTTATTTGTAACCGAGTATTTCTACATTATGGTATTGGTACTTTTACTTTACTAAGTACAAAATGTGAGTACTTCTTAGAAGAAGTGCGTGTGTGCAGGCCAGACTTTAAAGTGAAATTAACTGACCATTAAGGTGCTTGAAGGTGCAGTGTGCATGTCCTATATACTTTTACACAATGTTTTGTTGGGTTGTCACAGCACCAAATATCCTTATGAAACCTCTACTTAACTGTTTACCAATGTTTATGTGATAAGTCTTATAGGGTCACTGCCATGTCTTTCTTTCTCTTTCTTTCTTTCTTTCTTTCTTTCTTTCTTTCTTTCTTTCTTTCTTTCTTTCTTTCTAGGAGCAATGTACACAGGTACAAGAGCCAAGGTGATGACCGAAGATGGGAACAGTGAGCTGTTTGTTTGACATCCTGACAGGGGTGTTGCAGGGGAGTGCTCTGAATGGCATGGCCAGTGTGTGGAGATGACTGGAGACGCCACTGGAGGGCTCATCCAAGGATGAACTAGAGAGAGGGGGAATCTATCCATGGATTCCAAAGTTTGACCCTCACTTCCACAACTGATGAAGTCAAGTAGAAGACGGCTCAAGGTAGGAAGCTGTTTTTGTTGTTTCTTTTGCTGCTGCTGCTTGTGTTGTATGCTGTGTGTGTACTAATGTTATTCAAGCTGTTGTACTATTATTGCTGTCATTTTGGGACCAAATGACTGGGTAAATAAGATAAAAACGTTATTGTTTCTAAATATCGGTTTTGATATATTTTCAACCATTCTCCTTGCCAAACTTCAATTCTCCCCCATTACTGTACCATGGGTCACAGCAAGTGCCAACCAGGTGCATACAGGGTACCCAAAAAAAGCACAAATCCACTCTACTTAATCTGTCTCTCCCAATTCCAACACCATTCACCTCATGCAGAGCAGTGCCAATGGAGGGTACTTATGCACTGAAAAACGATCGCGTGGAAAAGGTGACCAATAATTGGAAACCTCCCCGAGGCTACGGCTGTGCTCCCGAGCAATTATTCTAACCGCCTTCACTGCAACACTACCAGGGAAAAAAACAAACTTGAAGAACCCAAAGGGGTACCACCACCACTATGCCTGCTCCCACACAAACACTTAAGCGCCACTTGACACTTACTTGAACCCACAGCATCCACTGAAATCTCAAAACAGAACCAATCATTAAACGTGTCTCTCGCCCAATTTACAATGTGTCTCCCCAGTAGATTCCCAGGTAATGAGCCCCCAATTGTCATGACCCGACAAAAACTAGATACAGATGTTTTTTTAACAAAAAAGTGTATTGTTTACACATAATAACCCCAAATCATATTATAGCTATAAGGTGACAGTGAGTGTCATCAGTGTCAGCAGATGGATGAGTGATGGTGAAAGCAAGGTGGTGTGTAATGTGAAATAAACTAATAACCTGGCTGAAGCTAACCACACAAACAGGATGCTGGAAGAATAGAGAGAGAGAGAGAGAGAGAACCGTCTGGAACAGCGCAGGTCTGAATACTTTGTTGTACTTTGTTGTGATAAATAGCTAAAATAGCAGATCTACAAATTGCTGATACATATAGCAGATCTACAAGCTCACAACACGGCGCACGCACGCACGCACGCACGCACGCACGCACGCACGCACGCACGCACGCACGCACGCACGCACGCACGCACACACACACACACGTCCTTAGCAACAGTTAGCAAGGTACTGATCAGTATCAGCTATTATAGAAAGCTGCTCAATTTGGAGGAGGCGTTGTTTCCTTTATCCATGATTGATGTCTGCTGTGTCTGACAAGCATGTCAACTGTATTGTATGTAACAATGATCTGCCTTATAGGCACTTTGTAACTGGCTGGGTTATATTGTCTGACCGCACTGGCAGTTTGTATGTCCTTTGTACAAGGCATTCTTGTACTTCTGTTTATGTGGACGTAAATAAATAGTGTGTTGTGTGCGTGTGCGTGCGTGTGTGCGTGCGTGCGCGTGCGTGCGTGCGACCTTGGCAAAGGCTCCTCTTGAAAGGCAAGTGAAATTTACAAAAACTGGACACACAACAGCAATAAGAGAAAACAACAAAACTTAATTGAACACTTATGTGACACACATAAAAAGCAATAACAGAAAACAACAAAATGTAATTGAACACTTATGTGACACACATAAAAAGCAATAACAGAAAACAACAAAACTTAATTGAACACTTATGTGACACACATGAAAAGCAATAACAGAAAACAACACCTTCTCGAAACCCGGGAGTACACGCACAGAGCTTATTGGTGGTTAAACACTATAGAATGGATGTACGTGCATGTCCAGTTGTACACTATGTGTAGTTTGTATCATGTCAGTGACCTGCCATCATGGCTATTTATTGTTGTGGCATTCAATTTGAAGTAAAAACAGCATAAACTTACCACACAGCCTCCTTGTTATTGCCTCACACCAACACAATATCCCCCACAAAATAATAGTTTAGCATGTCATTTTTTTTTTTAAGTCAGCAGGCTATAAAATGTTAAATCATAATGCATTTCAGCCCTCTGGCTTTCATCAGCGTTTATGTGATGATTGGTGTAATGTTAGATTATGTTCCCCAGTGTTGCTGAATCATAAAATCTTCCATGGTTCAGTTAAATGCTTATTAGAGGCCTGAAACCTGCGTCTGTTTGAATTTGCCTTGGCATAATAATACATAATTTAAATGTATTTCATGAGCGCGATGTTCTCTTTTTTAGGTAACGGTTTCATCAGCAGCAAGGCAAAGAAAATTGGAAATTTTATGTCACATCCAACAATAATAATCCATAATCTCAAGCGAAGCTGTACTTTATCTTGCAGAATGTTTTTTTAATGAGACTGAATCAGACTGCACACACACACCAAAGGGTGGGTTAGGTATGTCTATTAAGTAAGACTTCCATTGACTGAGGCTCTGACCACACATACATTACGCGGCTATGTTTAAACTAACTTTGACATATTGCAACCTCTGTCAAATAAGTGGGTCAGGTACATTAGAGAAGACATATCAACATATATATGATCTGAACTCTATTTTGTTTTTCGATGTGCACACATTGATTTATCGAAAGTACGCAGCAGTGTTGATTTTGACAGAAAGTTTTATTTAGTTTTCGTCATAGTCTTTTGAAAAAAAAAAGTTTAGTTTTAGTCATTTTAGTCTTCTGAAATGTTTTAGTTTTAGTCTAGTTTTAGTTGATTAAATATCATAAGATTTTAGTCGACTATAATGTATTTTTGGCGGGCCGTGATGCCATCGAAATGGCTGATTTTCACTTAGCTGCATGCCGAAAATAGCAGATCTACAAGCTCACAATGTGTCGCGCTGCGACGCGTTGTGAGCTTGTAGATCAGCTATTTTCGGTCTGTGACACCCGCACGCACCCATGATGACTTGTCTTAGTTCTACTGGATCTCTTCTCCACTAGTCCCTCCCTAACATTTTAGTCTAGTCTTTATTTGTTGACGAAATTGTCGTAGCTTAGTTTTTATTTCGTTTTCGTAAGTGAGAAAAGGTAGTCGACAAACATTTTTCGTCTTACGAAATCAACATTGGTACACAGATTATGTTTGTGACTGGGCAGTATGGGTGGTCATCGCCAGACTGCAGGTGCAGGCTGTCTGAACAGTCTAGACACAGATGACAAGTTAGAACGTTATGGACTAGGCCTGAGAAACCCCCAAATCATGTAATGTAGGCCTAATTTCCCATCCACCCTAACTCCCATTCAAAGCTCATCTCCTGTAATGCACATTTGTGTCAGGAGATGGCAGTGTAGGAAAACCTAATATTAAAAAAAAAATGCGTCCCTTTCTCTTTTGTCAGTTTATGTGAATAGTTTGACTTGATGAAGTCCAGCATGGATTGAAAACAACAATATACGTACAGTATAGCCTACTGTACATGACTAAAAGTGAAGTTTTGCAAGAGGTTGACAACGAAACCTTGAATGAGACCAGTTATTCAGTTCTTCCACTTAAAAGGTGTTTTTCTCTTAAGAATTGTGGTCTTATGTTAAAGGTGTAATAAGTTATATTAACTTGTTAACTAGCTCTATATTCTGAGGGTAATCATCGCTATAGAGTGTTTGTTCAGTAACAGGAGTTTCCCTGTCTCTCCAGGTCTTTAGTAAACAGAAACTACATTTTCAGGTCGGGATACCAATTCTATCCAATCAGGAGAGATAACTCATACAGGAGTGATGACATAAAGAAACGAGCATGGAAAAAAATTTAACTGGCAAGTTCTGAAGAAGATTATGTGTCGAAACGTTAATCTATAATAAAGCCTTGATTGGGAGCATTTGCAAAGTCACAGTGTGCGGACTGCCTTAAATCCACTGTTGGTCCTGCACCTGCCGTTCAGCGGATGTGCCAGTTTTATTCTTTCCAAAACATGGAACTGGAACACTATGAAAGTGAAGCTGATAAATGGATAGTCTCTTCTGATTGGATTAAATTGGCAAAATGTATTTTCTGTTTACTATAGAGCTGGAGAGACAGGGAGACCCCTGTTACTGAGCAAACACTCTATTAGATTACTATCAGAATGGAGAACTTTAACCATTTACCCCCTAGTGTTCACATTTTACCTCAAATGATGTTCTTTTATGCATATTGTCCTCAACTCTGAACACTTTTTGCAGAGTCATCTGATTTCAGATCAGCGCTGAGTGCATCTCAATCCACGGCCGTCTATCTGCATGTGACATGATGACGCATGTTATTATAGACATGTTGTCTTGTCTGCAACCATACTATTTATTAACCACTTTCAACCTGGCCAGCATCCCTGTTTTGGGCATGTCATTATAGGAGAACATTTTCAAACATTTTCTCTTTTTCTATCCCCTAAAATAGCAGAAATAGTGGTTCCTCAATAGTGTATCCACTATTTCCGCTATTTTGGAAATGGGGCTCAACCACAGAACATAGCCGATCGACAAGCTCACAATGCGTCGCCGCGTTGTGAGCTTGTCGATCGGCTGTTTTTAGCGAAAGCCTTCCACACAATAACAGAAAACAGCAAATACAGTAGTATAGAGCCCTGAGGGACTCCGGTCAACCATAATGGGGTTTAAGTGGTTAAGCGGTAACTTATTTTTTGCCACCCCCAATTTTATTCTGAAATGGCGCCTCTGCAGAAAGGGACACACCAGCCTGTAGCTGTTCTCCCCTTCAGTCAGATGGGGGTGCTGTGGAGCCACGCAGCTCCTGCCGCCACGTGCTCCTCACAGTGCACCCCCCCCCCACAGCCCCCCTCCCCCCTCATGCACCCCACCACCAGAATGAGGGGCTTGTTGGTGCACCATCAAGCTGATATGTGGAGTTTATCAAGGCAATTCCTTTTATAATCCTCCTGATGCTCGTTCCCCCTGTTTTATCTGTTTAATAGCGCTTCGCGGCTACCGGCCATAAAAAACGTCTTTTTATTGTGACACCAAACACATTGTTTGGGGAATTGACCCTGCCTGGGTAATGAACAGTGGTGAATTTGCAGCCCTCATGCTCCAAACCCCCACAGACAGGAGAGGGATCGAGGTGGTGAGAGAGAGAGAGAACATTTTGACCCGAGCAGGAGTGGGGAGAATATTTTACAAGAGGGGGTTGTTGTGTACGTGATGTGTGCACTTCACAGGATGAAACCAAGCCTCATAGGCAGACAGTCGAACACATGGACGGCTGCAGAGAGAGGGAGACAGAGAGAGACAGAGAGAGAGAGAGAGAGAGAGAGAAAGAGAGATGGAGAGAATCAATAGAGACATTTGGTCTATTATCATAAACACACAGTGCATCTGTGGGAGAATAATGGTGTTTTTATCTGCAGATGGTTGACTGTGACTTGGCTAATAAACGCGATGGCTTGTTCGATACATAGACGCGTCTCAGAGAAGAAGGAGCCACAAGACATTTCTCTGTTTCACTCCACCGGCTGAGTGAATGTGTGTTTAGTGCTCAGAGACAGTAAGAGAGAGGGGAGAGAGAGAGAGAAAGGGAGAGAGGGAGAGAAAGAGTGTGTGTGTGTGTGTGTGTGTGTGTGTGTGTGTGTGTGTGTGTGTGTGTGTGTGTGTGTGTGTGTGTGTGTGTGTGTGTGTGTGTGTGTGTGTGTGTGTGTGTGTGTGTGTGTGTGTGTGTGTGTGTGTGTGTGTGTGTGTGTGTGTGTGCGCGCGTGCGTGGGGGGAATCATGCGCACCAGCCTGCCTGTGAACTTGTGTGTGCATGTGTCTGTGCCTGCTTGTATGTCTGCCAGTGTGTGTGTGTGTGTGTGTGTGTGTGTGTGTGTGTGTGCGTGCACATGTCTGCCAGTGTGTGTGTGTGTGCATGTGTACCCTTCCGTGATTGACCTTGAGAAAGCAGGCACAGTTGGAGGAGAGAGAGCTGAGGAGGCTTTCTTTTTTTTCTCTCCCCCCCTCCCTAACAACCCCCCCACTCCCACTCCCCCACCCCCTGCTGTGCCTCTCCCCCCCTGGGTAAAGAATGACTGCCTGGCTCCTCTCCTCTCCTCTCCTCTCCTCTCCATGTTGAGCCAACATGTCCTCTCCCTCTCCTCTCTCTGCTCTCCCCCAAGTCGTCCTTCCAAAAAATAAATAAGTACAAATGTAATAATAATTCATTCACTCACTTCATATGTGAACGAGCCCCTACAGATTGACGATCCAATAACCAAAGCCTCTCCGGAGGGCAGTTGGTAACATTATTTGGACGCGTTAATTACAAGGTGAGAATTGCTAAACGTCTCCAGTCCGCATACAGGTGCAGTACATCAGCGGATGGAACCGTTGGCGACCGGGGGCCGGGGGGGGCTCCATAGAACGCCTGATTTATACATGGTTGCGCAGTGGCGTTGCTCACAGGAAACCGCCGATCGTCAAGCTCAGAACGATCGCAGCGCGACGCGAGTTCTGAGCTTGTACATCGGCTTTTTCCGACGCGTGACACCGCCGAGCGACCGAGTGTATCGGAGGCTTTTATAAGAAGGGGAAAAAAGCTGAAAGTCTCTAGATTTAAATCGAAGCAGGAATGTTCAAGCGGGTAATTGAGAAGAAAAACGAGTCCGGGGTGAGAGCAGCTAGAAGACACAGTTTATAAAGGATGTGAACATTATGTGAGGGAGTGTGTGGGGGGAAGGGGGGTGATTGTAATCCTAAACTAAAAAGCTGAACTTTTTTGATGGATCAGGGCCCACTTGAAAGCGTTCCCACATTCGTGCATTTTCAGAGCATGTATATTTTAATGGTCAATCGATCGATCGTGTTCCGGCTTGGATCACAGGCACTAACATAGTATACTATTAGGTTCATATTTATCGGTATCAAAAACGAAAACTCCTTCTCCAAGGTTTTAAATATAAAATACCACGCTTTTCATCATGTCTTTATATTAATGTTATATTATGAATAAAATCGTATTGTTTTCCCACTTATTACAGTATTATTGCAATCTCCTCACGGCCCACCAGCGGGCCCCGGCCCGCAGGCTGAGGAATCGCTGATCTCGACTCAATCCAGCTGCTATGATGACATCATTGTAGACGGCAGGTGTGAACGTGGGGGAGAGAGAGAGAGCGCCGTGATGTGATCCCCCCTAGACCTCTTTGATGATGCCTTTTTTTTCTTTCATTGCATCTCTCTGTGTTCCCCCGCATTACGTACCATAGCTTTGATACAGTACATTCACCACGTTTTCCTTTAACTAGCCCCCCCCGTGTACGAGCGCGCTCCCTAATGTTGTTGTTTTTTTTGTTTCGTTTGCCGCATCAAATATGTGCAACATTAAATATTAACCCACACATTGGTCCTTGTTTGTTCACTAAACAAACAGTCGGTGTGGGAGCAGAGAAGGGAACAAGATTGGTAGAGAATACGATGAACAGGTTTATAAAGAGGGTTAGACCTTATTTTCAACCCTTTTTATGTGATCTTATTTTTCAACACCCTGAAGAACACATCTATAAAATAGCCGAACTCACAACGCGGTGCCACTTCAACTCGCTGTGCGCTTGTAGATCAGCTGTTTTCAGTGCACGACCCTGATGCACGACCCAAATGCTCAACTATTGTAAGTGTAAATCAGGCATAACGTCAACCCTGACCGCTAAACCGAGCCTAATTGTAAGCCTATATCTATTTTGTGAGGACCATGGAAATATTGTCCTCACAATAGCTATTTCTCAAATTATACTACACTTGTGGGAAGATTTGGCCTTCACAAATGTACAATACACACACACTCTCTCTCTCACACACACACACACACACACACACACACACACACACACACACACACACACACACACACACACACACAGGCTCAGTTGTCCTCTATTCTACCCTCAAAATATATCCCATTCTTCACTTTCTTATTCTGTTCTCCCTCTTTCCATTTATCCACCCCCCCTCTTCTAACCCACCCCCCCCCGCCCAGCCACCCCCGCCTATAGAGAGAGAGAGAGAGAGAGAGAGAGAGAGAGAGAGAGAGAGAGAGAGAGAGAGAGAGAGAGAGAGAGAGAGAGAGAGAGAGAGAGAGAGAGAGAGAGAGAGAGAGAGAGAGAGAGAGAGAGAGAGAGAGAGAGAGAGAGAGAGAGAGAGAGAGAGAGAGAGAGAGAGAGAGAGAGGGGTTGCTTTATTGATGCATGGGCTAAAAGACTGGGAGACTGTCAGACACACTCTACTCTGAGTCTAGTGTCCTGAATAGATGCTACAGTGTACTGGTGCACGCACGCACGCACGCACGCACGCACGCACGCACGCACGCACGCACGCACGCACGCACTTACGCACGCACGCACGCACGCGCACACACACACACACACACACACACACACACACACACACACACACACACACACACACACACACACACACACACAGAGTCATACCCACGTGCACACACAGACGCTAAAACAGTTATGTGCTGCATTGAAGCACAGATACACAGAAATAAAGGCACCCACCCGCACACACACACGTACAAGAGGCATCGATATCCAACGAGCACTTTTTTCTGATAGAAGAGCGCTTTGTGCTTGTGGTGCGTGTTGCTGTGTATTTGTGAATACAAGGGCTGACCTTGTAGATAATCTAATGTCTCCCTCACATACAGAGAATACTCCTCCAGGAGTCTCTCTCTCCATGCAGGCTTTGAATGGCAAACAGAGAGAGTTTGGATTTCTATTCATGACAGAGTCTGCCCCTCACAAAGTTTTGGTGCCAAAACCAGACGACATTATTCTCATATAGTTTTGTCCTCCATACTCTAGACCAGGGGTCTTCAACGCTTTCAGGCCAAGGACCCCCTAGCTGAGACAGAGATGAAGCAGGGACCCCCTACTCTATATTGTATAAAATTGTGTTTCAGATTAAGCTTTTTTTTTTTTACTTTGTCCGCTCTTTTTTCCCCTCTACACCTATAGCCTCTTTGCCAAAAATAGCCGATCTACAAGCTCTCAACGCCTCGCAGCGCGAGGCGTTGAGAGCTTGTAGATCTGCTATTTTCGGCTAATGTTCCCCTCAGAAAATGAATTCTAGGGTTCAAGTGGTTCATGTAAAAAAAACTAAATCCTATCACACAAAGATTTGGCGCCTCCCCCCCCCCTATAGTAGCTCTGAGGACCCCCTAGGGATCCCGGACCCCCTGTTGAAGATCCCTGCTCTAGACTCTAGTCTAGGAGGTCCAGGGTATGAATAAAATGTCATATTGTCGCTGTCGGGCAGAAACCTCGTATTTTTATAATTTTTTATGCCCTAATTTGATGCAACATTAGCAAAAATAGCAACGCACGCGTTGTGAGCTTGTAGATGTGCTTTTAGCTATTTTAGTTTTTTTTTGTCATGACAGTGAAAGTGGTCAAGTCTGTATTTTCAAACTTTAAGAAAGGTAAATGTAGTAACTCTGAGGGTTCTTCTCCCATATAATAAAACACATATATAAAACATGTTTATCTTATGCAGAGTCCTCCAATTTTCCAGTGTTAATTTTGTCGACTAAGACTAAAAGACTAAGGTTTTTGGTATTTAGTCGACTAGACTAAGACTAAGACTATTTTCAGAAGACTAAAATAGGACTAAAACTAAATGGTGTGTTATTCAAAAGACTAAGACTAAGACTAAATCAAAATTTGCTGCAGTGTAATTGTTTTTGACTAAGACTAAGACTAAAAGACTAAGGTTTTTGATATTTAGTCGACTAGACTAAGACTAAACATTTTCAGAAGACTAAAGTAGGACTAAAACTAAATGGTGTGTTATTCAAAAGACTAAAACACTAAGACTAAATCGAAATTTGCTGTCAAAATGAACCCTGCAATTGGTCATCAGTCATGGTCATCAGACATGGCTGCCAGTTCCCACCTGATGTCATGTGGGAGTTCAGACTGCTCCAGAGCGTACCGAATAACCACTAGCTTGCATAGCGTCTTAAGACTAGGACGGAGGTCTAAGATGTAGAGATCATCATTGGATGTGTCGTCATCTGTATATCCTCCAAAGATGATGACGCGATTCCCCACCATGCAGCAGGAGCCGAAGTTCATCCAAAACGTGTCATTCACCTTTGGCTCAACCTCCTTCCAGGAGATGGTCTCTGGACTGAATTTCCACATATCCTTGCAGGTCCGTATAACAGATTCTTCATAACTCCAGGTCTCACCACCAAATATGTACAGCTCTCCATTGTAGGCAAAGGCTGAATGCCACACGCGTTCTTCTGAAGGAAGCTGTGCAGAAGGTGTGCTCAGCCAGCAGTTGGTCTCTGTGTCAAACACACTGATAGTGTTGTAGACCTCCTCATACCCTGAGCCCCCAAACACAAACATCTTTGTCCCGAAGATGACGGCAGAGTGACCTAATGAAGCAGGTGGTGGAGTGCCTCTGGTGTTAATTAAAGACCAGACCATTGTGGTGGTGTCCAACTTGTAGATGTCATTAGTGCGTCCAGTCAGCTTGGTCAATCCTCCATAGACATACATGACCTTCCCCAAGACACAGGCTGAGTGGTTCCACCTCGCCTCTGGAAGGGTCCCAGAAACATCAGAATTGAGCCATCTGTGGGTGTCGACATCAAACGCATAAAGTACTTTGTTGTACAGGCGATGCATATTCTCTCCTCCCCAGATGTAGATGATATCTTCAATGAGCACAGCTGTTTGGCGATAGAGAATACAGGGTACCTCAAGGGGACGTTCCCCACTTGTAGTTGTCACTGGGTGCAACCTCATCCATCTCAGAGACACTGTGTTGAAGACGTACACATTGAGCTGGTTTTCTGGAGATTTCCTCCTATCGTACCTATGGTAACCTCCAAAGGCGTACACTTTGTGTCCCACTGCTACAGCAGTGCAAGGATTGATGATATTTTGCTTTACCCGCAACTTCACTGTACAGTGCAACATTTGACTGACAATCAGCACACCGCGTGAAATAATTATTCCACCCACTTGCTCTGTGAAAGAGTCTTATTCGAACATGCTACCATTTATATAGGAGGGCAGTCTATGATGTCAGTACTATGATGTCAGTAATGTGCCGTCATAGAATCATCATAATTATCAAAGGTTCAGCCCACGTACAGGGTTGCCAGATCTCCTTATTATAATTTCCCCGCAATTTCACGCGTTGTAAGCTTGTAGATCTGCTATTTTCAAATAGCTGATGTATATGTTAAAGTGCTAACGTGGCCCATAGTCGCTTCTTTTGGGCTGGTTTTCCTAGACCTGGTTGCTTGTTTCTCTCACAGAATCTGGCAACACTGCCCACGTATGGAGCCCAAGAATGATGCCTCCCAGTGTGAAATGTAGGTTCCAAAAAGATAAATATGAAAGTATAAAACATCTCGATGTGCCCGTGCCTATGACCTTCCAACCTGGGGAGGAGTCTTTAATGTGTGTCCCATGTAAAGGTGTTTTGCACATGAATGTGATTTTGTTTTGTTTTAAAAAGAAGAAAAAAGAAAAGGAAAACAGCTAAGGTGGAGGGCAATGGAGTTTATGAATATATTCACATCAATCCTACTGTAGCGAACGTTCAGGGCATACTTGCCAGCATTAGCCATACATGGACACCATCGCGAGGTAGACTGTGGCAGGATGCCCGGAAACCCATATATGTGTGGGTTTTATAAATATTTAACCAATGAAAACGTATTAACAAATATAGTATAATAAGTACATTACATCTATTGGAACACACATCCTTCTGAAAAGTAACGGTTTTGAACATACAAGGTTGCCACCCGACAGCTACGATATTATGTTAAGAATACGAGTCATTAGTATGCACTTCATTTCCATGTTCGTTTTTTTTTTCTCCCCCAAAGAATAATTTGGCTCCAAAAATTCATATCACACACACAGCTCTATTGAACACTTCTGCATAAAAGATGCACTGACTGGACTGACTGCACTGAATGGCCTCGGTGCAGACTGAGCTATTGGCAGACAGTGGCATGTGAAAAAGTACTTAGATTTCTTAAAAAACGAATACAAATACTTTGATAAAAGTAGCGATACCACAATGCAGTAATACTCTGTTAAAAGTAAAAGGCGTGTATTCAACACTTTACTTGGGTAAAAGTACGAAAGTATTTGCATCAAAATTAATTTAAAGTACCAAATGTAAAATTACTCATTAGGCAGAATGTCCCATTTGTTTCTATTTCTAAATTTGAAAATGGCCGATCTACAACCTCGCAATGCGTCGCATCTTGGTGCGTTGTGAGCTTGTAGATCGGCTCTTTTCGAACAGCCAAATGGAGCTCCAGTGGTTACTGAACATTTTTGCAATAATAATAATATGAATCTGCTAAGTATCATGTAAGTACCCAAAGCAGCCAAATAATTGTAGTGGAGTGACAACTACAGGCCTACACACACACACACACACACACACACACACACACACACACACACACACACACACACACACACACACACACACACACACACACACACACACACACACACACACACACACACACACACACACACACACACAAACAGAGAGAGAGAAATGGACAAAATGGAGATGAAAGGAGATATGTGGTCCTCTTGTGCTTGCTCCAGTGGCATCATGCGTCTTTGGGTTTGGTGTGTGTGCTGCTCCCTCCATCTCCTTGGAGGATGGACATAACACACTGAGATGCAACTAAAGCTGTGACCCCTCCCCTCCCTTCCCCTCCCGTGAGGACTCAGAGGGCAGAGAGAGAGAGAGAGAGAGAGATGGAGAGAGCAGGAGAGGGACAGAGGGAGGGAGGTGAAGAGAGAGAGAGTGAGAGAGAGAGGGGAGGCGGGGGTGTAGTGGACAGACTGCTGTAAACAAGGCTGTGAAAGCTTGCAGGTCTGCATGCGCTTCTATTTTTACTACAGCACAGAGAGAGGATAGATGGATGGATGGAGAGATAGAGCGAGACAGACAGACAGACAGACAGACAGACAGACAGACAGACAGGGATGGAGGGTGGGCGGGCGGGCGGGCGGGCGGAGGAAGTGGCTTGGAAATGCGAGCTCTGCATTATGCATGCCCCCAACGGACGGCGACTAGGGCCCCTTTACACAACCTGGAGATCACACACACACACACGCACGCACGCACGCACGCACGCACGCACGCACGCACGCACGCACGCACGCACGCACGCACGCACATGCACACATGCACAATAACAAGCACACGTTCAATGCAGAATCTCTAGCTTTCACACTCACATACACTATCCATACACAAACACATACACATACAAAAGCTGCATTATTTCTGAGATCTGATGACAACATGCATGTCATTTCTCCATTTTGACATCTGTCATAGCATTGTCTTATGTACAGATCTGCATCTGTGAGGCTGTTTTAACGACATGCACATACCTGCTACTACATATACTATGTCAGGGTTTCTCAAAGTGGGTGCTGTCACAAATGTTCCCCCCAGAATAATGATGCTGGGGTTCAAGTGGTTAAATGTCAAGTAATTCTTTTCAATCTGTGGAAATGGATATTCTCCCAAATTTTCCTCGTGACCTACTGTACCTTCGGGGGAAAGATTTACATATATACGTGCCGTAATATGACATAAATGTAAGGTGCTGTAAAGTAACAATGTAATTCAGGGGTGCCGTAGATGAAAAGGTTATTTACAGGGGTGCCCTGAGCCAAACAATGTCTGAGAACCAGAAGCATATCTTTTGATTATTCTATCATGTGTTACCTCCAGCTCTTTTTCTATCCTCCTCACTTTGGTCTGCTTTATTAGACCCTACAGTTAGAGAAATGGCAAGTGACACAGGTCTGTATATTTTCCATGTCTAAAATGTTTAAATATGGTTTGTGGCCAAATGTATGTACAGTATATTATCAAACATAGTGTAGGAAATATATTTTGGGGATACAGATTCCCTCGTAAAAAAAAAGGAAGAAACTAGGGCTGCATTTTTTCTGCATAATCATCAAAACGGTTATCAGCGTCACAATATCAACATTAATCTAAAAGATTGTGATATTTTGTCCATATCGCCCACCCCTACCCAAAATCCTGGTAGAAAGCCCACCATTGTCCCGAATCATCAAGCATTCATCCCACTGCCCTCCAACTGATCCCAGCACGGTCCCACCCAGCTGGAAAGGCAGACAGGCAGAACTAAGTGCCTGCTCAGGCCATCCTGACCGGGCCAGCACGGGAACAAACCCAACTGTTTCTGCCACCAGTGGTGGCAAGTAACAGTAAGTACTGTACATTTACTCAAGTGCTGTACTTAAAATGGGTATTTCACATTTTTTTTCAAAATGTACATCTATTGGCTTTTCCAAGCTAATGGAAACTGCAGGCTTTCTATTCCTGCAAATTTAGCATGCTATAATATAAGCAAAAACAACAACATTTGAAATCTTGTTTGAAACGACCAAACCTGCCTAACGATGATGTCACTCGTAGGCGAGTTTCAGAACTTTTCCCAGCCCTCCTCTGAGACACAGAGTGAGTAGACAAAAATGGTGCCACATTATTATGAGCATTAGTGAGGACCAATTATATGAAGATATAGGTTGAAAATGGATGAAGTAGTCCTTTAAATAAAATGAAATACTGAAATGGCAGTACTACTTCCATCCAGGCGGCAAGGAAGCTCCACTGAATAGGAAGTCAATAAGGAAGAGCTTTTCAGCACTGCAGTTGTCATTAATGGCATAGAAGGTGTCGCTATCCCCCCCCCCCCTGCTGACTGCACAAGAATTACCATGCCATTGATCACAATGGGAATTTGACCGGACTTTTACAGTCTATGCTTCCACCACTGCCAGACTGCCTGAAGCATTTGAACCATTTAGAATGGTCATCCATCCAGCAGGGTGTCATTGACCCCATCTACAATCACATTAGCATACACTACCGCTCACCGTTCCTTTATACCACTGATCTGATTATCACTGCTGTTTCAGGTGGAAACCTTGTATGTCCAAAACGTTGACTTTTATTATTTGATATTTGCTCCAATGGATACAATATAATTTAGTCTTGATTTGAATAGAATTTGGTAAAAGATATACAAGTAAAATCACAATATAACTTAAACCGAGGATAATAGCACATTAAAGCGTAATGAAACACTTGTTTCCAATAAATGATACTTTTTAGTGGTTAAATTTGTAAAAACCCCACAGACAGGCTTAACCACTTTCGCTTTCACTTTCAAAATGTTTCCAAAATAGAGACAATACATCCATCAACGTGTTGTGAGATTGTAGATCTGCTATTTTCACTACTTTTGACTCTCTTATACAACGAAGTAGTAGGGCATTAATGTATGGAAAGAAAACATACAGTTGTACGTTGAAATATGGAGATCCAAGGTTTCCGGGTGACGGCGAAGTTATGTACTGTATGAAGGCTCACAACGCATCGCGAGGCGACACGTTGTGAGCTTGTAGATCTTCTATTTTCAAATACAATCTTGGGGGGAAATTATAATAAGCAGACCTGGCAACACTGATGACGGCCTGCATGGAGGAGAAACAAATGTGTCCAGAAATGAGTGCTGGAGAGGCTGGTGGTTTTGTTGTGCGCGACGACGCGGCACACACAGTCAGTAGGATGCTTTCACAGTCTGGCTGGGAGAGTGCTAGCTGCTGGAAAGCCATCAGCCGTTCTTTGGCAGTCTGCTTTTTTGGCCTTTTGGCCAAATTGAGTCCAATTCATGTAAAAAGAAGCTTTCAACAAAACGAGGTTCATGGCTGAGTGCTTTCCGGGGGCAGCTAAAGGCACAACAGAGTGCATAATATGTAACGGGAAGTCTGACAACTTGATATAGATAATAATGGCGGAAAGTGGGTGTGATGTTGTGCGAGCATTGTTCCATCATTACAAAGTATAGGGTTTCTGCCAGGGCCGGGGCGATATGGTGGGGGTGCCTGGACGGTCAGTCATTTCAAATTGTTGCAGACGTTTTGTTTTTACTTCTAATTTGAAGATAAGGGACCATTTGTCAAGAAACCAGATATCAAAGTTTTTTGGCAATCCTATATTAAAATTGGCTAATGGGAGGGCGGGCTTGCCTGTGGGCAGACCACAGCGACATCACTCTGACTCAGACATAACCATAAACAAACCGATACGACCATATATGGTCATGTGCATATACAGTAGGTTTGGATATCCAGTTGTCCAGAACCAGCGATCCAACCGATATGCCCGTATACACAGTACCTGTAAAAGGCCATATACAGTATGCCATACAAAGCAGTATTCCTCCTGCCAGAAAGTGATTACAGCTCCTACCTGCTAACCGAAAGCTTTTTTTCTGCCTCACAATGACATGACATCATTCTTGAGGGTTATATTTCAAACATTATAGCCAAATCAAACAAATATACCAGTGGTCATCTAAAAGGCCACGTGTATTATTACTCTAGCCAGAAATTGATTGCAGCTTGCTTCATAATGGCTTGGTTTCTTTCTTGGGGGTAGGTAATATTTCAAACATTATAGCCCAATCAGACCAATATACCAGTGGTTTATTATACCTGTAAAAGGCCATATATCTATATGCCATAAAAAGCAGTTTTCCTCCTGCCGGAAAGTGAGTGCAGGTCCTACCTGGTGGTCACTGGAAGGTATCAATACGATATCTTTTATGATATGTCCTTTTGCACACCTACGAACGGACAGGTGCGTCGGAGTATGAATGCTGAGCATGGAAGAAAAAGGGAGAAGGGAGAGGGAGTCCCGCACACCATAGATATAGAAACCTAGATACCTCATTGGCCTCTGCAGTTCGTTGGAGCAACTGGTATCGCGGCCACCATTTTAGAGGAGGCAAGCTACCATTCAAAGTGACTACTGGCCAATCACAGCACGTTGACTACTGGCCAATCACAGCGTGTTGACTTCTGGGCAATGACAGCACGTCTAACTGACTTTTGCTGCAAGGCTGCCTCTTCGAAAAGACCCGCCCCCACCTGCCTCTGATTGGCCTACC
>NC_139954.1:39180858-39198358 GCF_963454915.1 Gymnoscopelus microlampas | reverse complement strand
TGTAGTGGAGTAGAAGTAAAAGTATAGACAATTGGAAATACTCAAGTAAAGTAAAAGTACCTCAAAATTGTACTGAAGTACAGTACTTGAGTAAATGTACTTAGTTACTTTACACCACTGGAGGAAACCATGCAAGGCACCAGCCTGCTCATCAGGAGCAGTTAGGAGTTCAGCGTCTTGCTCAAGGACACTTTGACACACAGCCAGGGAGAAATGTATATTTCTGCTCCAACTCCTGAGCCACTGCCGCCTACAATCACATAAACTAGAAACCCATAAAAAAAAAAACTATTAGTCATAGTGCTACAGTACAGCGTGGGTTAGGGCAGTGCTTCTCAACTTCTTTCATGTCAAGGACCCCCAAATTAATATATTATTATACATACAGTATAGCTATGTTACAAGGACTGTTATAGTAATTTAATGCAGAGAGCGTAAAAATTGACCCAAATGGAATGAATAAAAGAACACTGAGGCTTTTGCTGTGTGGCGGTATATGGCTAGGCAATGAAGAGACGAACAGACAGACAGACAGACAGACAGACAGACAGACAGACAGACTGAGGGCCGTAGTAGATTGCCTAACCATCTACTGTATGACTGTCAGATTTTAATTAACAACGACGTGACACGTGCATGGGACAATGATATGAAAATACTCAACCATGTCTGGACCGCTGAGATCTTATCACACATCACCTCAATACAATGGAGAGGGGTAACAATGAGAGACAGAGACAGTGCTGTACATTTACTCTCAAGTACTGTGCTTATTTGAGGTATTTTTGTTTTTTTTACTTTACCTGGCTATTTCCATTTTTCAATACTTTATGCTTCTACTGCACTACATCTCAGAGGCAAATGTTGTGCTTTTTACCCCACAACAATCATTTGACAGCTTTAGTTACTGGTTACTTTGCAGATTACGGATATCATTAACCACTTTGACTTATAAAGCCCTATTTTATATTTCGGCTATTCAAAAATAGCCGTTCTACACACTCACACCAACGCAGTTTTGTTGCCTTCTTTTGTACTAGGTATGTTTCGATGCCGATGCTTTTGTACGTTTACTCAAGCAACACTTTAAGCCTACTTGTAACAGAGTATGCTTTCTTATACTTTTACTTAAGTAAAGAAATCTGAGTATTTCTTCCACCACTGAAGAGGAGGAGGGGGGAGGGGAGGGGAGGGTGCATGGGGTGGGTGGGGGAGTGGGTTGTCCACACAGCACCGGAGAGAAATACTACATCAATTATAGGCCAGTGTATAAAAGCCATTTCTAATGTACAAAAGGTGTCCTTCAGCAGGCCTCGCGGCGACACGGCAGTCCTTCGCCTTTTATGCCTGACAATAAAACAAATATGTTTGGTGAAAGCGGCGGCACGTCGTTTATGTCTGGAGAAATGGAATGTGCTTATGGTGATGTAAAGATATTGTACAGTGGGTGGAAGTGGAGGATAATGAAGCAAAGGAAAAAAGAGAAATATTGCATTTTCTAATATACAGCGTTGTTGGCAGGTTGGCAGGTAATTATATGCAATAAAGGTCCAATGTGGAATTACTGTTAGCCTATATATCGTCGGGCAGAAAACGTGTACGTCCAAAACCGTTGCTTTTCAGGAAAGGCGTTCCAGTGGATCCAATGCAGTTATTATTTAGTCAGAAGCTCTTTTCATTGGTTAAATATTTATAAACCACACATACCACTTTCATGTGTGTGCGTGTGCCAGAGAGAGAGAGAGAGAGAGAGAGAGAGAGAGAGAGAGAGAGAGAGAGAGAGAGAGAGAGAGAGAGAGAGAGAGAGAGAGAGAGAGAGAGAGAGAGAGAGAGAGAGAGAGAGAGAGAGAGAGAGAGAGAGAGAGAGAGAGAGAGAGAGAGAGAGAGAGAGAGAGAGAGAGAGAGAGAGAGAGAGAGAGACGTATGCCATTCCCAAGGAGACATTTTTGGGGAGCACTCGTTTTGGTTCACTGAGCATCCTGCGTGAGTCACCTGAGAACGAGGAGGCAGGCCCACCGGCAGCGGCCTTGAGGCGAGCTGTAAGGCAGACGAGTGCCTGCGCCAAGCAGCCAATGGGTGGATGGTATGGAAAGTCAGTGGTTCTCAAACTTTTAAAATTCAAGTTTGGTATGTATTAGGCCATGGGCCCCCATAACTCCAAGAGTGTACAAAATGGAACCAAGAAATTCATCCTTTATACAGTGGTGTAATGGTGATTTTTTTTTCCTGCGCTACGGTACGGTTCTAGCGTGCACGTGCACCATACCGTGCCACCTGCGAGGGCGCGTGAAAGAATTCTGGCCACACGCCGTGGTGTCCCGTGCAGTGACCAAAACACCACTGCCTTTATTTAACCAGGTTAAAAGTACTCATTGGGATTAAAATCTCTTTTCCAATAGTGACCTGGCCAAGAGGCAGCATGAAACACTATTCCAACACTAAACAAACAAATAATACAAATGTCACACACTACATACAAGTGAACACAATGTCCAGTAGTGATGCGCGGGTTGACCCGTAACCCGCGGGACCCGCGGGTCAACCCGCGGCGCGGGTGGGTCAAGTCAGAATTTCGGAGAAAATGATGCGGGCTGAGGGTGAGCGGGTCACGCGCTCTCACACGCAAAAAAAATAAAAATAATAACATGCTCTTGTTTTGTCTTTATTCCTAATAAGAATAAGAAGAATAACAATAAAACAGTTTGAATACACTTGGGGATTATTTTCTAACCATAATTTTACAGAATTAAAAAAAAATCGCGGGTCGCGGGTCGGGTTGAGCCATAGATTTATATATGGGTTCGCGGGGCGGGCTGAGGCGGGTTGCGTTCCGTGGCGGGGCGGGGCGGGTCATGAAAAAACCCGACCCGCGCATCACTAATGTCCAGTTAACATGTAAAACAGGATTGGGAACTAAAATGGGTACAAATATCACCAGGTACACAGGAGAAAATGTAGACACTCATTGAGTAATGAACGCTCAATTAATGATGAATCAATGATGAACTCATACATTCATTCAACACGAATTTATCATGAACTCATCATTAATTCCTTCCTGGTCCTCCCCATTAACTAATGGTGAACTTAACCAAGTGTAATAGATCATTAGTTGAGGACGTTATTCCACAACTCCAGTTCTATGCCCAGGATGAGTGCTCTTAGGCGGGTATAGGAGTAGCGATGAGGGTCGGTCTCTGGTGGTGGTTCAGAGACCCACTATGAGAACCAAGAAACCTAAACAAGCGCTCCCTCAGCGATTGGGTGCAGCGTTTACGCATGGGTACTTTAAGGTTGATCATTCAGGGTACATCCTGTTTTGTTGCCGGAGGTGAAAAGGAACAGGACCTTTGGATCCGCTCTTAAAGTCTGGAATAATGTAGTTGGAAGTGACACCCGGTGCAGTCATTACGGTTTAAAGGCTAAATATATTTTGCCACCAACCATGAAGCAGATGTTTCAGCTTCCTCCCATTAAAACGCTTACTCAGTTCAACTTTACTGACACATCACAGGTTTACAGGTGTAAAAAAAATAAAAAATAATAATGTGTGTGAAATTCTTTGTTCTACAAGTCCCTATCATTGGTTTGAAGAAACAAGGGAGGAGAGAGAAAGAAAGAAAGAAAGAAAGAAAGAAAGAAAGAAAGAAGATACACAAGATGTGTGTATTTCAAATGTTTCAAACATATTCCAAATATTTAAAAAAACAACGCGTCCCATCATAGGGTTAAAGTGATTCAACCGATTTTTATGCTTTATTAACACATTTTGCTGGGAGTGTGGACCTGCTGTGTATGTGTGTGTGTGTGTGTATGTGTATGTGTGTGTGTCTGTGTGCATGTTCATGCAGCCATACTCCAGTCACTTCTTTTGGGCTTGTTTTCATAGACCCGGTTTGCTTAAGTTTCTCTCGCAAAATCTGGCAACACTGGGAGCAGCTCCCAGGAGACAAAGGAGGCTGTATGGTATTTTGTGAAGCAGCGGCAGCAGCCTCCGTCTTGTCTAAATATTATTCTACCAGCTGAGGCTCGGGCCGCTCCTCCTCCGCCTCTAAAATTAGACTCACAATGAGAGGAGGTCTCCAGGGCAGTGCAGAGGAAGGGTCCTGTGGGACAGCTCCGCGGAGCAGGTGAGGGATGGGAGGCGATGGGACACGGCTGACACGGGAAGTGCCCCCGCTACGCGCAACCAGGAAACGTTTGGTTTAATTACCGTGCCAAAAATAGTCCCCTCCCTCCCTCCCTCCGCAGCCCTCATTTGGTTTGTTTCACACACGAACCAGCGAGTGTCTTTCTTTGACTGTCTTCAGTGTCTGCACATCACTGATGACCCAATAGTACAGCGTTAATACCAAACAGCAGGGACGTGCACAGATAGACTCTAGGTGGTTCTAGAGCACCTGCCCTTTGCCCTCTTGACCAGAAGTGCCCTTTTGAAAAAAAGAAAAAAAAAAGTTTTTTTTTTCCAGTTTACAGCAGGGGTCTTCAACAGGGGTCCGGGGTCCTCAGAGTTACTACAGGGGGTCCGCCAAATCTTTATGTGATATGATTTTTCTTTTTACCATAACCACTCGAAACCTAGCATCCCTTTTCTGAGGAGCCATTTTAGCCAAAAATAGCAGATCTACAAGCCCACAACGCCTCGCGCTGCGAGGCGTTGTGGGCTTGTAGATCGGCTATTTTTGGCAAAGAGGTATAGGTGTAGAGGGAAAAAAGAGCAGACGAAGTAAACAAAAAAAAGTATAATTTACTTGAGCACCTTCCCCTCAAAATGTCTGTGCACGCCACTGCCAAACAGTAAATATGCTGTTTCTTTTAACCTTTCCAACTATTTTATTTCATTAAAAGGGCTATTCACACTGAGCACTTTAACTTTAACTATAACTGTAACTCTAACTGTAACTGTAACTGTAACTGTAACTGTAACTATAACTATAACTATAACTATAACTATAAGCATAACTATAGAAATATAGTTACACTTTGATAGAAATATAGTTACACTTTGAGGTGATTGCAATGGTCCTGCTTCTAAATATTCTTGAATATATCCATATATCGGCACATCATCGCCGCAAGGCAGAAACCTTTTATCTCCATGTTTCAACTTTTTATGTTTAATTTTTCATAAATGAATGCCCTACTTTTCATCACACAAGGGTGTCGCACAAAAGTAGTGAAAATAGCTATAGCTAGTTCCATAAGCTCACAGCGTGTCCCTTCGTGACGCGTTGTGAGCTTGATTGGCTATTTTCACTATTTTAAAATGTAAATAGGTACTTTTATGTATCGTTGCTGTCGGGTGGAAAACGTGTATGTCTAAAGCCCTTCCTTTTTATTATAATTTTCTTTAAAAAAATGTACGTGCATGTCTGTGTTTGTGTGTGCGTGCGTGTGTACGTGCATGTGCATGTGTGCGTGCGTGTGTAGAAGGACAGACCATCTTTGATAACACAATTGCCTTGGGGGATCCTGGGAGCATCATTTGATGCTGTTTACACTTCCAGTGTTTCATGGAAGGATGGTTTTATGTTGTTCACGAGCACCTGGCCAAAGACATCATATCATATCGTATCATCTATCATTGTGTCACATAGACAATAAAGGGCTTTGACCATCTTACAACATTTGCACTATTTGTAGTTTTTGCTCTTCTGTATTATTTTCTTCTTTCAGTTTTACTAGTTTTTACTACTATTGGAATATAGAGCTATTTAACACTTATTTTAGCAAACACATAAATCACTTACACGGCTGTCTTCAAGCCGTGTAATTCATCGTCCGGCAAATAGTGAAACTAGCTGATCTACAAGCTCATCATGCCAAATGTTTCTCGCTGATGAATGAGAGTATTGTGGAAGTTGTTTCCGACAGGCCGAGTTGTTTACTTTTCAGGGTCAGGGGTCAGGGGTCACGACCTCCAAGGGTCATGGTGTACGTGGGTGGCAGAGAGAAGTGGTCTTCTGTCTTGAACCCAGTGGTGTAAAGTAACTAAGTACATTTACTCAAGTACTGCACTCAAGTACAATTTTAACATACATATACTTAACTTGAGTATTTCCATTTCCATATCCATTATTTCTTTTGTATAAACATTTTTGATACCTCTACTCAAGTTAAGTACCATATCTCTGTTTTGTTTTACTCCACTATAATTATTTGACAGCTTTAGTTACAGTTACTTTTGCAGATTGAGATTTTTAATTGAAAATAGCCCATCTACAAGCTTACAATGCTTGACGCTTTGTGAGCGTTTTCGTTTTTGAACATATATTTTTTTAAATGTTTTGTATTTTTACTTTGATACTGTAAATGTGATGCCAATACTTTTGATATAATGGGTAAAAACGTTATGCATAATACCTTTTAACAAGTAGAATTTTAAGTGTTTCCTTTATTGTGGTATCGCTACTTTTACGTCTGTAATCCGAGTAGTTCTTCCAGCGCTGTGTTAAATCCACTGCTTACATGGAGCAGATACATGAGCCAATAATAGGCGGTGTTGTGTGGAGGAACTGGAGACAATACGGTGTTTAGCTTATCTGTGAGCTCCAGCTACTCAGGAGGTCAAACACACATTAGCCTGGATGCTATCACTGCTCATCTCATTCTGTCTTCCCCGCCCCTTACACTGCCACACACACACACACACACACAAACACACACGTGAGCTTGTGCGCACACACGCACGCACGCACACACGCACACATGTGCACACACGCACGCACACATGTACGCAGAGACGTCACAGGCTCTCAGAAGGTGGGGGGATGGACTTTCGGTGGACTATACCCCTTACTTTACACTTTTGCAATTCAAAAATAGCAGATATACAAGCTCATAGCGCGGCACTGAGTGCCGCGCTATGAGCTTGTAGATCTGCTATTTTTGAAAAAGCGTGAAAAACATTTGTAACTGTCAAATGTAAACAAATTCTGTATTTTCAAAATTTTGCGTTTTTTGGGCGGATTTTGTTGGTTTTTTGGTTACTTTATTTTGGTTTTAGGGTTAGGGCCTGATTTTACCGATTTATTATCAAAAAATATATATATATTTTTTTTTTTCAAAAAGTGGGGGGTATGAAACCACGGATCTGTGAGAGTGAGGGTGTCGCGTCGTACACACAGTGAATGGCCGTGACGCCCCTGCATGTACGCACGCGCACATGTACGCACGCACACAAACGCACACACACGTACACACACACATGCACGCACGCGTGCACACACCATATCCTCTCCTCCTGCCTTGTAGGCTACTATACATGTAGGCTGCTACATCCGGTCCCTGCCCTCCATGAAACATTTCATTTCCTCAGCTCAATGTGCTGTTGGCACAGCTTGTATTTTAGTCCATGTTTTATTTTATTTAGTCAGTGTCATATCACTTTAATGGACAATGGCAGATGTAGCACATAAATCTGTACTGATGGGTCGGGACTGACTTTGGGGCAGCGGACCTTTAAGATTTGCCAAACATTTTTTTAAAAACTGATATAAAACAATTTCATGAATAGAAAAAAAATACATTAAAAAAATTTAATAAAAAAAAAGAATGAAATCAAAGAATTTCCATAGAGCACACAAAACTGAATCTTTAAGCTCACAACGCTTCACAATGCGAAGCGTTGCGAGCTTGTAGATCTGCTATTTCCCCTATTCTGGGTCCGATGGAACCATCTTTCTCTTTAGGGTCTCAAGCTAATAGGTTTGGGAAACACTGACATGTACGGTAGGCTAAATGATGCCCAGAGCTGCACAAAACTAAACCAAAACCTGGAAGAACACATGGCTAAATACATTATCGTTGCTGTCGGGCAGAAACCATCTCCATATTGAAACGTTTCGTGTTTCTTCGTAAATGAACGCCTTACTTCATCATGCCACAGCGTGCGTCACACACAAAAAAGCATCAAAAGTAGCAGATCCACAAGCTTGTAGATCATGCTTATGCTAGATTATGCTTTCTTTCTTTTCAGACAATAGGATTTTGTCCCCCATCAAAATATTTTCCAGACATGTTTGTGCGCTGAACAAAACTCTGTCCTTGCCTGTCCTTGCCGACGGATTGGGTAGAATCCTTTATTTGTAAAGATACAAAGGAAAAAATTACACATAAAAACAACAAATCAAAGCCAGAGTATGAGTCTGTACAACCGCCAGAGACGAGTGAATGTAAGGGAGATGTTAACCACTTAAAAGGGATAATAGCCTATGTCGCTCTCTCTCTCAAACATGTTTGGGGTCATTTTAACGTCTCAGGCTATTGTGAGCACCCCAGACAACATTTTAAGCTGCTTGATTCAGTATTTAGATATTCATTTTATCAGACCCTTTACCATTCAAACTTCAAACAACATTTTAACCATGTTGAATTAATTGAAAACATCCGTCCTTCGTTCTGGTTCTGGTGATATCGTCCTTCAAATACATGAGGGGCCGTGTTTTTCACTAACTTTTTTCATTTATTTCATTTTATTCTATTTTATTATTCACCCCCCCATTGTTTTAAAAAAATAAATAAATATAAATATTTAAGCCCTATTTTGTATGTCTTATTTATCAGATAACAGATTGACAAAAAAAATGCAAATGCAAATAGATCTTTCATAATCGACAGAATGTAGGCTATTAGTCTCTGATTAACCACCTTACGCTGCACGTACAGTATTATACTTTGTCTCTCACCTAGGGGGTCCTTGGCCTGAAAACGTTGAAGACCCCTGCTTTAGTGTGACGCTGTACTGCGATCAAGTAGGGCGTTAATTCACAGAGAAAAAGTTCAACACAAAAAGTTAAAATATGGAGACAGGAGGTTCGACAGCAAGGATATTCTCAAAGGTTGGTAGCAGAACCTCCACCACAATGTGAGGGAGAGATCACCAGCGTCAGTGTCTCTGCTGCCGCTGTCTCAGCCCTCCATCCTTCTGCCATCCAAGATGTTTGTCACTGTTGCAATGCTCTAAATAATTTAGTGAAAAGACACATCCAAGAGAGAGAGAGAGAGAGGGGGAGAGAGAGAGAGAGAGAGAGAGAGAGAGAGAGAGAGAGAGAGAGAGAGAGAGAGAGAGAGAGAGAGAGAGAGAGAGAGAGAGAGAGAGAGAGAGAGAGAGAGAGAGAGAGAGAGAGAGAGAGAGAGAGAGAGAGAGAGAGAGAGAGAGAGAGAGAGAGAGATTATCCTTGACAGTGAGCTCTTGTTGTTCCTACTGTTCCATCTCACTGCACATCAGTTCAGACACTGTTTACTGGAATACAGCCGCTCGCACGCACGCACGCACGCACGCACATGCACACACACACACCACCACTACCACTATCACACGTCCAGTATTTATGCATATACGCACACATAAACACACACGCACACACGTAGGCTACATGCACACACACTGACGACACACGCAAAAACAGGAAAAACAATACTTCATGAAGGTTGACAATATGCATGCATAACATGCACACGCTTGCGCACACACACACACACACACACACACACACACACACACACACACACACACACACACACACACACACACACACACACACACACACACACACACACACACACACACACACACACACACACACACACACACAGACACTTTCCTCTCCTGCACTTTTTCTATTAACTTCCTGGTGGGCAGCATCATGTGACCTATTATTATTAACAGGACCTGAACTAGGTGCGTTCCACACAGAAATGTGTTGTGTAGATCATCTCTTTAACAATAGCTGAAGTGTAAAATAGGGCTTAAGCGGTTAATGCATGTTTTGTACTAATAATCTAAAGTATTCAGTAAAGCAACTAGTAACTAAAGCTGTCTAATAGTGGAGCAAAAAGTACAACATTTGACTCTGAAATGGAGCGGAGTTGGCGTATAAAATACTTAAAATGTAAATACTCAAGTAAAGTTGTACAGTGCTTGAGTAAACGTACTTTAGTTACCACCACTATTTGTACAGTAGAGTATCTCACTCTCACAGCAAGAATCAACATGTCATAGGTACTGTGAAATGGGACCATCTCTCCATCCATTCGTCCGCAGGCCGCCCGTCCGCCCGTCCGCCCGTCCCCATACTATACAAATCGTGGTCCCTGGTGAAAAATATTTCCAGATGGGCCAAATACATATTGGGGGTCCATGACATGAAAAAGCTTTGAAAACCACCGCTCTGTAGGAAGCACAAGAATGTGGGTTTTTCGTTACACGGAATCCTTAAGTTATTCAAACAGTCTAAGCGTTGACTTTCAGCTCTTCTCAAAAACAAGTGTCAAATGCTCCCCCTTCCTTTGATGAGCGACTTGAAAGGACGCCTTGTCCCCACCCACGCACGCACACACACACACACACACACACACACACACGCACACACGCACACACGCACACACGCACACACGCACACACACACACACACACACACACACACACACACACACACACACACACACACACACACACACACCTCGTGCCCCCCCTCCTCGCCCCTGCAAATAATTGCACAGGGCTAAAAGCCTGTAACCCTTCGTCTCTGCCCTCCCCGTAAACTCCTCTTCATAAAAACATGAAACAAGGCCAGTAAAAGCAGAGTCAACATGGTGTAGAGAAGGGAGGCAGGTTCACCTTTGAAGAGAGGGGCACGGCTACAACTGACTGATAGCATGAGCGCTGAGGAGAACAATACGCCTTTGTGCTCCTTCATGCTACTCTGGGGGGGACAGAGAGAGAGGGGGGGTGTTTTCCTTCTCTCTTATCAGGTTCAGATTTTGAGTATATGTGTTATACTTGAATATTTGTATTTGTGGATAGGCTACTCGTGACTTTCACTCCACTACACTTCAAAGACAGATATTTTACTTTTGACTCCACTACGTTTCTAGTAAGGGAAAAAATGACTTATAGGGAGGCCAGGTTCACCTTTGAAGAGACTGACTGTGGAGAACAATATGCCTTTGTACTCCTTCATGCTACTCTGCATGGGGGGGAGAGGGGAGGGGAGGGGGACGAGAGAGAGAGAGGGATCCTCTTTTCCATCATCTATGTTTTCCTTCTCTCTCATCAGGTTCAGAATTTGAGTATCTGTACTTTACTTTAATATTTGTATTTCTGGATAGGCTACTACATCACACTTCAAAGACAGATACTGTAGCTACTTTTGACTCCACTACATTTATAGGTATTATGATTTATAGCATCATTGTACCACTGTACTATTTGCAAACTGTTAATAAAGTATTCAATAAAAATGACAGAGCAACTAACGCTTGTAGTTCAGTAATATTTGAGCAAAAGCATCTTTGAAATCTAGTGGAGGAAGTCATATCCAAAAAATACAAATACTCCAAAACAACGACAGGTGGCAGAGCTTTCTCCTATCAAGCCCCTCGTCTCTGGAATCATCTCCCTATATACAGTATCCACATCCCACAGTCTAGTAGGGCATTCATTTATGAAAAAACACAAAAAGTTAAAATACGGAGATAAAGGTTTCTGCCCGACAGCAACGATATCCAAGAATAAACTAAAAACACAACTTTTTGCATCAGCCTTTGACATCACCTAGTCTGAACCGAGCACTACATTACAGTCCAGCTCATTGCTTTTGTTTTCTTTTTCCTTAAATTGCCAAAATAATGTATTTGATGCATGATTTGTTGATAGATTGCTTTATCATTTTACAAACACCTTAGGCTCAGATCACACATTGGAATAAGATAGACACAGACACAGTCGGAGATCTCCGTCATATTTTACTTGGTACCAAGGAGCCAATGTCCAGCTTTACCTGAATCATTTCTGAAGTACAAATACTTTACATTGGTTTATATACAGCAACATGAGAAGGAGAAACAGTTAAGCAGGAGGCAGGGCTTAGGAAGTACTCAAAAGTATTAGGATACGAGTAATAGGTACTAAATGTAATAGATTAGAGCGTATTTGAGACTTCAGTGGGAGCAGAGAGCTGTGCCTCCAAGGGCTGGAGACACTATAAGATAGCCGTGGAATGTCAACATCTGTAACTTACAATAATAGACCATTCAGTATTGGCCCTTAGTTCTGTCCTCCTCTCAGTACCAAGCACAGTAGAAATGAACATTTATGCATTAATTATATGAACACATTATATAAAACTGAGAATCGGACCTTTCATTTCCCTCCTTTTGATCAATAATTAATATACATATTCTTCTTGTTTTCAGGATTTCATTAATCACTTGCCTCTTTCGCTTTCAGTGGCCTTGGTACTTAAGCTATCCGCTTGTCGCACTTTGTCATACAGAGCATAGCACAAAGCTGTTATCAGGGCACATGATGAGACTATTAGAATGTCAATTGATCCTGATCAATAATGATATAAACGATTGTAGATAATGCTGAAAAAACCCACGGATAGGAAAAAGGACATTATCACTCTCAAAATGTGTGGCTTTCTTGTGAGCAGTGGTTGTAACACTTAATAACCTTCAACCGTTTGTATCATTAATTTGACCATTATGAACTGACAATTCATTTTCAAATATTAACAGAGCACTTAGATGTCTGTGTCATTCTCATCATAAAGGCGAACGTCCGCAACCATGCGTTTCAGGATCACACAGACCGATAACACGCGAAACAGCACCAAAGCACAGAGTACCATTGTTTCACTTCATACTTAGTCCGCTTCAGAGTGACATAAAAGCTCTTATTTATGTGCTTAAAACTGATCATACGTTTTGCACGGCAAATAGCTTGACCCAAGGCTCACTCACTGTTTGGATTCGCGGCACTTACTTACTATCAGTTAACTGCAACAGGAAATGTAGGATGTAGACATATATATATGCAACATAACAATCATAATTATCTTAGCTTTAGCCTTCCCCTGCTTAACTTTTAATAATAGAGACAAAAGATACATAGAAAAATATACAATAACATAGATAGGAAAATATAAAAATAAAAACAAGTGTGGTGCATCGTCCTTTTAAGTGTAATCAGGTGAGGGGGGGGTACTATTCTAAGTGGATTCTTCACCGGTTAGGGCCTAATATCACTCTATATGTGAGACTCCACCCCACAAGCCGGCCTTCTTCACCTTCTTACGTAATGTTCGATGATGTTTGCACCAACTTGCGAATGTTTTTGTGTGGATTGGACAAACCACACGTCTCACATCAGGTGACATGTTGACCAGGGACTGCATCTCACAGCAGTTGGCATGTTGACGTGACCCGGGCATGGACCCTCCTAGCACGGAGAGTTCAGTTCACACTTGATGACCTGGTCAGCATCACCATAAGCAGTCCCATCGTTCCTGTGGAAGAGATAAAATCTTGGCAGCTTACTAGTTCTTTTGACCTTTGTAACGTCTTCAAATTCATTTTTACAGTGTATGGCTTTTACCAGAATTTTTAAAATATAAGTTTGAATATGTTGTGAATGTGTCTTTAATTACTATTAATACTACTATTAATACTTCTTAACTCAGTGTCACTCCCTCCTGTTTGAACCATGGCCATAACTTATGGTCATGATTCAATATACAATTAATTACTTAAAAACCGCTACTTATAATGATTCACAACTTTACTTAGAACACTGCAAATATACTTCAAATATAGAGGAGAAGAAATCATCTACAAAAACAAAACTAAGTGAGAAATGGGGCCTGTGGCACACTAGTATCAAGACACAACAAATGAAAGATAAGTTCCATGAGAACTGAACTCGCTTCCTTTACTATTTTTTTTTTAATAAGCATTCCCATGGGCTTGGAACGTGGGAGTCACTGCTCTCGTCATAACAGCTTGCAGGCTGAGATTAGAATCGCTTAAGTCTTTCGGACCTCCCCACTCCTGTGCCTCCTGCACCGGGACGCAGTCCTAGGCTAGACCCCTTTCCACTTGAGGTCTACACCCAGGTCACCCTGGATAGAGAATTCAAGTCTCCTGCTTCCCGGCGTCTTCTTTTCAAAGCCCACCGATCACAGGAGCACCACTCGCCTAATAACGCATTCGCTTTGGGCTTATGGTGGCCTGACTGTACATTGAGCCGAGCACGACGGCCAAGCATACCTTTCAAAGGCATCGCATGGTCTTAATGTCACCTGTGACCCGACCGGCCGGTGACCCAGTCGATAGCGACCCCTTACCTGTCGGCGTGGTTGGCGCCTCAGGCAGGAAACCGACGGTCTTGTCCTGGCCCCGCTTGGCTACGGGAACCAGAATATTAACCGTTTTCACCAGCCTTGCCTTTTCACAGAGGTTGTCCCGCAAGACTGCACCCTCTGCTAGGTGTGGACTGTCGTCCACCTACCACGCAGTGCCTGACACATCACAACATTTACAAAAACCCACAGGTGACACCAAGCAACGCTGTGACTTTCAAAATGTTGCCATGTGCGACACCCACGCAGACTAGACGGTTGTTTACACAGACAGGATGTTGATTCATCCTTGACAGAACACGGGGGCCTTTCAGTCCTCTCCCCAGCACTATATATCGTCTTTAACGTGCTCTGGGAGCCTTGCGACCCCGCTGCCGCCTGTTGAAGGCAAGGATTGGGGAGCCTAACCCCCTAACCTCGCCTTCACATGATATACTCCTCACTTGAGTAGAAATACTTTTCAGTCAAAGTGACTAAATGCTTTTAGAAACATGGCAGCTTCTTACTTGTGAAGAGGGAAAGGGCCAAACCTATGAATATTACTAATTCTCAAACTTGGACGAAGTGTCACTAATCTTTTAACAAAAATAACAACAACGGGGGATTTCATAGTAGTGAATGAATACAGAAAGACACCTTTTTCTTAATCATGACTTTGTGGAATCTACAACAAAAACAGAAAAGAACCAGGGTTTAGTCCCTATCTACATGAAGAAAACAACCTTTGCCCTTTAAGTGTTCTGTAACTAAAGGGCTTGGACACAGCCTTGACTTCAAATAAGTCTTCAACTAATACTTAAGGTACTTTTCATTATTGAGTATTTCTTAAAATCAACAACTGCTCTACAGCTTGTAGATCTGTCATCTTTTGGAAAAAGATTTCCATTGCTAGTTACGACACAAATGTCACTTTCAAAAATAGAACTGCCTGCCATTTGACTCAATTTTAATCAAAACAAAAAATATTGATTGAATACAGTTTTAATAAACTTAAAGTTTGTGAGCCACTCCATGGCACAGCGGATTCAGACTTGCAGCCCTGCAGTAGCTTGCAAACTCAACCCACACTCCAGGACACGACACACAAACCTCTACGCTTCTTCTCTGGACAGTAATGCCCCTTGACCCTGCAGTGCACATTCCTAGCTTGGGGTACTTGGAACTAATCCCTCTTAATATTTAAGGTTCACTTCGCTTCGCTAATTTACTAAAAACTTCATATTCTACCGCAATGAGCTCAATATCATTAAGCAAAGGCCCATGTTACTTTGATCACTCTTCCAGAGTAAACCACCCACAGGCCTTAATTCAATGTAATGTCACCGCAACAGAACAGAAGTCATAACACATCTTTAACATTTGAGTTTAGACAAAGGGCTTCAACAGAAAAGTGGGCCTTATATGGGAGCTGGTTAATAGCTTTAACTAGGCTCCTAAATATCACTAGAACTTATGGCCTTTTGTGATGTTTTTTTTTTTTTACTTCATCACTGTCTTTCTGTCTCGCTCTGTTAGCACACAGCCCGCACACACACGTGCACATACACACGTGCACACAGACTCCTCTAAAAACCCACACACACAGTACCACACAGCAACCCTATTGGTTGGCATTTAAGTACAGTACTTGAGTAAATGTACTCAATTACTTTCCAACATACACTCATTTCAACTGTTCGCTGTAACTCATTCATACCAACCACAAAAATATTTTTACTCTCTGGGAATTACTCATTTACTCAATCACCATTCTCTCACTTTCTTGAGACTGATTTATACAATAAGCTACATCTGAAGCTGTAACGCCCAGTGATTACGTATACTCATAGCGGTATTTGGAGTCCAATGTACATGATCTCCCACTGTCTGAAAATCACGCGCTGGGATTGGTGTCAGGTGCCGATAGTTTGTTTCGATGAACAAATTAAGGGATAAGAGACTTTCTTGCTGTAGCCAACTCAGTGATGCGGAATAATTTAGCAAGGGCATATAGATGATTGCATTTGGAAAAGTTTCCCTGGCACTGATATGCAAAGCGTCCAACAGTGCATTATTACGTAGCAGATCTGGTTGGTCTTTACTATTAATGCCTAAAGATAAGACCAGTATCTCTGCATGTACATCTCTATGGGACCTCTTGATCATTTCACATACATTATGAAAATTCCCTCCCGCGAAACTTTCGACTTGCATGTTAAAATAAGGAATACTCGGTATTCTAGCCAAATTGCTGTCTCCCATTAATAGGATGGGTAGATGTCGATTAAATGCCCATGATCTCTTGTCATATCCTGCATGCTTGAAAGGGACCGAATAATCACGCACAGGAGGACCTGCATATCGCATCCCGGTGCTGGGCATTGTCCACGCCTGAGAGCGCGCTAATATTTGCCTACGATTAGGGGTACTGCGAGGAGACCAGTATGCCATTTGCAACGATTAAAAAGGAAATAGATATATGTGTGGCTTGTATATTTATATCTATTTTCCAACAACACTGCTCCCTGGGAAGTCTAATTATGAATGTAATACGATTTGGGGCTTTTATTCATGCATAAAACTTTGCTTTAGACTGGCTACTGTAAACAGGTAAGGGGCTTTCTCTCCCATCTTGCATACACGCACGCTTGAGTACAGTATCTGAGTAAATGTACTCAGTTACTTTTCCACACTCTCAAGCAGTCGCCATCTCTCTCTGCTCGGCACACACATGCAGCCCTCACACACACACACATTCACTTGTATTCCTATACTCGTGAGGACATACACAGACACTGAAAATCTTATTCATTCAAAGTCACAACACTTTGTCTGCTCATTCAAGCCTCAATGCATCACGTGTCCTGGTACACCACGACATGTAGAGTAATACAAACACACACAAAGTCTTACAAATGACACAGATCTTGACTAAATCACTGTATCTATGTACTTCAATTTCATTCACATACTCATGTCATTCACCAGGCACGCACATTCGCTGGGATCCCATCCATCACACTGTATTTTCATTCATAGATTCACACAATAGTCACCGTCCAAGGGGGGGTGAGACTCTACTCGTCTCTCAACCACCGTGCGCTTGAGTCCTTCGGACCTCCCCACTCCTGTGCCTCCTGCACCGGGACGCAATCCTAGGCTAGACCCCTTTCCACTTGAGGTCTACACCCAGGTCACCCTGGATAGAGAATTCAAGTCTCCTGCTTCCCGGCGTCTTCTTTTCAAAGCCCACCGATCACAGGAGCATCACTCGCTTAGTAACTGTTGCACAAGCGGCGGTCGCTTTGAGCTTGTGATGGCCTGACTGTACATTGAGCCGAGCACGACGGCCAAGCATACCTTCCAAAGGCATC
>NC_139954.1:39158358-39170858 GCF_963454915.1 Gymnoscopelus microlampas | reverse complement strand
CTCTGTCTAACAATCCTGCTAGAATCACCAAAGATCATCCAACAAAATGCCATCTGTGTCCAACCTGTCTGTTTCAGTGGAAACCACCTTCTGTGGACCCAGAGCTGGGCTTATTTCAAACCACATTCAGACACAATCAATTCTCAAGGGGAAGCCATCTAATATATTCAGTCATTTTCTTTTTTTAAACGTTTTTTTTTTTGTATTATTATTATTTCAGCTTTAGTTTTTATAGAGACAGGAAAGGCAGGAGATGGGGGGGGGGGGGGGGGCTATTGTGAGCTTGTATAGATCTGCTATTTCTGCCTAAAGTTCTCCTCAGAATAGGGATGCTAGGGTTCAAGTGGTTAATGTAAAAAAAAATAATTCTATCACAAAGATTTGGCACCGCTGTTGAAGACCCCTGGTGCATTTATACTGTATAACGTCTTTATTCAAGGCACTTTACAATGTGGAGGAAACCATGGGTACCAATCTGCTCATCAGGAGCAGATAGAGTTTGTCTTCGACACTAACAAAGGGGGAGCCAGGGATCGAACCGGCAACCTCCTGTCCAGATTTGAGACCCATTCTAGACTGTTAATAGGAAGATTTTTGTTGAAAATGACATTTTGACCACTGCTATGTACTGTACCATACTTCATTTTGCGTATTTATTTCTTGGTTAGGTTCTTCTAACCTATATCTGTATGTTTCCAGCAACAATAGAATAGAATATAGAAATACTTTATTAATTCATTAATCACAGCTGCTTAAAGTCACAGCTGCTCTCATCAGCGATGCACAAACAAGATAATAAATACTTAAAGGTAGTGGGTAAGTCATATTTTTTTAATTAATTGTTTTAAAGGTTAAAGTACTATATTCTGATAGTAATCATTGCTACAGAGCGTTTGTTCGGTCACAGGGGTTTCTCCAGATCTTTAGTAAACAGAATATACACCCCACAACCCCCACCCCCCAATTCCTGCAATGAGGGAACAGGGCGCATGCGCACGCAGCGACCGGCAGTGAGAGATATGTTTAATGTATGTAATATGTTTTGCTAACTCTTGCTGTAAACCTATTTGCCCTTTTGGGACATTAATAAAGTTGAACCTTGAACCTACAGTATAAGTACATTTTCAGGTAGGTGACACATTTTAAGCCAATCAGGAGAGAGCACTGAAAATGCATTTTCTGTATACTAAAGAGCTGGAGAGACATGGGAGACTCCTTTTACTGAACAAACACTCTATAGCAATGAGAACTATCAGAATATAGAGCTATTTAACACTTATTTTAACCAAAGTAAATCACCTTTAATAAAACATAAAATACAATCCACAAACCTAAAAACAACCCAAGAAAGTTGCACATCTGTAAGCCTATTCTACCTCCTGTGCCTCTCGGTCATCAGTGGTACATTTTAGCATAATGAATCTCTCACTGGACGTGCTCCTTCTGGTGACCAGCTCATCATACAGAGGGTGGGAGGCAGACAAGACATGGTCCGTGGTGGCATGGAGCTTGGTGACAGCATCGTCCTGTCAGACACTATACTGCCAGGGAGTCCAGCTCCACCCCCACCATGTCTCTGGCCTTCTTAATCCGTTAAAACCGGGAACGCATCGGTGATTTATTTATTTTATTTTTTTGGCTATTCAAAAATAGCAGATAGCTATACAAGCTCATATGCTATTTTTTTTAGTGGTGCCAACCACTCCTATATCTGACTTTGTCTGTGTGTCCGTCCGTCCGTATGTATGTATGTCCAATAAACAAACATTGATGACAACATCAATACGGGGCTCATCAAAGGCACCACTCTCTTCACACAGGGTGTGATTTTTAGCGGTGCCAACCGCTCTACACTTGGCTTTGTCCGTATGAGTGTCCGTCCGTCCGTATGTTATGTCCATGAGCACGGGATGAGCACGGGACTTTAAACAGCTATAACTCCAGTTTGCAGCATGCCACCAAGTCCACATTTGGTATGTGGACTTAGACCACCAATAGGCACGAGCATGAATTGATGAAGTTATCAAAGAGGGGTCCAGGGACCCCCAGCGCCCGTATGAGCACGGGATGAGCACGGGATTTTAAACAGCTATAACTCCAGTTTGCAGCATGCCACCAAGTCCACATTTGGTATGTGGACTTAGACCACCAATAGGCACCAGCATGAATTGATGAAGTTATCAAAGAGGGGTCCAGGGACCCCCAGCACCCGTATGAGCACGGGATGAGCACAGGATTTTAAACAGCTATAACTCCAGTTTGCAGCATGCCACCAAGTCCACATTTGGTATGTGGACTTAGACCACCAATAGGGACCAGCATGAATTGCTGAAGCCCGAACCCTCTGTCTTCCCATTGGCTGGCCTTCAAACAGCCATAACTCAAGTTCGCAGCATGCTACGGAGTCCAAATTTTGTACATGGACTAAAAGCAGCAATAGGGACGAACTGTAATTACTTAAGCCCCGCCCCCTCTGTCTGCCCATTGGCTGGGCTTTAAACAGCCATCATTCCAGTTTGCAGCATGCTAACAAGTACAAATTTGGTAAGTGGACTCCGACCACCAATAGGGACGAACTGAAATGAGTTAAGCCCTGCCCCAAAGGCACCGCTTCCTTCACACAGGGTGTGATTTTTATAATGTGTGAATGAACTTGGCCTGTGTGTGACATATAGTGGGATCTGTTTGGAAATTCCTTTATGATTAAGAGTCATTGTGTTGATAACATAATAGTTGAGTTAACCCATTCAATCCGGGAACACATCTGTGTCATTTTGAGATTTCTTTGGCTATTCAAAAACAGCAGATCTACAAGCTCATAGCGCGGCACCGAGTGCCGCGGTTAAAATTATCAAAATTACAAGTTCTGTCTGGCCCTGAGGGTGGACTAGATCTTATAAAGTGGTATCAGGCAGCTGCACAATAGGCTCTATGCACAGCAGCCATATTGGGAATGAATTTGGCCCTTTCCTTACTTCCTTCACAGGTGTTGCCAATAATACTAATTAAGGCTCTGTTCCATTTAGTGTGGCACAGTGGTTGTCTTATTTTCAAGGACCCCCATAACTCTGAGAGTGTACAAATGGAACCAAATGGACCCGTTTTACTCTCTCAGAGTTACACACAAGGGGCCATTTGGGAACCAAAATGGAGTGTTTCTAGTGAGCCAACATGCACAATATCAGCACCCTGACCAGAATGGAACAGAGCCTTCATTAGTATCATTGGTAACACCTGTGAAGGAAGTACGGAAGGGGCCCAATTCATTCCCAATATGGCTGCTGTGCATAGAGCCTATTGCGGTTTGTAGCGGCCTGGTTAAAGGGTGACCAGCCTTCAATTTGGCTAGATATTGAAACTGCACAGTGTAATTGTCCTCTCCGGCATCTCTTGTTTCTTACAGACCCTAAAACAGTGAAGAAACTTTGTAAAACCCCAATTGTTTCCAACACGCTTAGGGCGTGGAGGGTGACGAGGCTCCTGGAGGGCCGAGCCAAAATAACATCACCTCTCACCTCAATTCAGGGGAACCCAGACTTCCCTCCTGGCCTTAATGACCCTGGGTTTAATTCTTGTAAAGATGGTGGTATAACAACATTAGGAAATGTGTCTGAGGGTCCTATACTCATGTCGTTTGATCAAATACTAGAAAAATATGGTCAATTCTTTCATATTTTTTTACAGGTGAGGGATTTCATTCTCAGGCGCACACAACACTATCAACTAACATAGGCACCTCTCCAATTGAAAGAGCACTGACAATGGATTTTACAAGGGGTTTTATTAGCATTCTCTATGGCCCGTTAAGATCCAATGTGACTGTTAACACCCTGGATACTAAGAGGAACTCAGAGTTACAGACCCATAAGGGTCCATTTGGTTCCATTTGTACACTTTCAGAGTTACAGACCCATAAGGGTCCATTTGGTTCCATTTGTACACTTTCAGAGTTACAGACCCATAAGGGTCCATTTGGTTACATTTGTACATGCACTGTCAGAGTTACAGACCCATAAGGGTCTGTATTTGGCCGGTATATGTATTTGGCCTCGGACCCCCATCTCAAAATATTTTGTTCTAGGGGGTCCCAGAAGCAAAGATTTGAGTTAAAAATGTTCGCTTTTACAAAATATATATTCAAAGATTTGCACACATGTTCACGATTTTTCCAAAATAGCACATCTACAAGCTCATAGCGCGGCACCTGAGTGCCGCGCTATGAGCTTGTAGATCTGCTATTTTTGAATAGCCAAAGTGTAAAATAAAGCTTTTTAGCTCAAATCTAAAAATGGTACACATGCGTTCCAGGTTTTAAAGTACATTTTGATACCAACACCCCACACACACACACACACACACACACACACACACACACACACACACACACACACAGAGAGACACAGACACAGGCACAGGCACAGGCACACGCACACACACGCACGCACACACACACACACACACACACACACACACACACACACACACACACACACACACACACACACACACACACACACACACACACACACACACACACACACACACACACACACACACAGCTGAGTGAAATGACTGATTGACATTACCAGCTGGTTTGGAAGTGACAGATCAATTGTGTTGCAATGTTTCCTCTGTGTGCATAATGACATTTTTAAAGCAACACACAAGGACTAAAAGGGTTTTAAATATGTTTATTGAGGCTGTTGACCCTGTGAGGAAGTTAAATGATGTGTGGGTCACGTGTCTCTCCTCTGCAGAGCTGGTAGGGTAATCCTGTTGATTGGGAAAGGGCTGTAGAGCGTGGTTCTCAAAGTGCGGGGGGTTCCAGGGGGTCCCCAGCAAAATGTGTTAATATAGAATCACAATAATTTTATTTGTAACCACTTTAACCTTTTATACTTTGGCTATTCAAAAATAGCAGATATACAAGCTCATAGCACGGCACCGAGTGCCGCACTATGAGCTTGTAGATCTGCTATTTTAGAAAAATCATCAATATTTGTGAAAATCTTTGAATATAATATTTTTTAAAGCAAACTTCTTTCTTTCTTTCTTTCTTTCTCTCTCTCTCTCTCAGAGTGCCCAGAAGACTGAGGTTCTCAAGGAGATGGCGGGAGACGCCACTGGAAGGCTCAACCCGAGGATGCCCTTAGAGATGGAGATCTCTCTATCCATGGATTTGTCTGCCTGGGGGGGGATTCCTCCATGCGGTTGACCCTGGTCTTAGGTGGACCTCCACTGTGGCTCGATTGCTGCTCGATCAGATTTCTGTCGACTACGGTGGTCTCCACTGGTGGTCTCCACTGGTGGTCTCCGCCAAAGACCTCGGCCCGGCGGGGGTTTCCTCTGAAGACACCTCATAGTAGGACCTAATTTTAGGAACTAATGTTTCCTTTTACTTTGCTGGATGCTGCAGTTGCTTCATGCTGCAGTCTGTTGGATGGTGCTTGTGGCGTATGCATGTTGGATGCTGATTGAGTCGTATGTGTGCTGATGTGGTTAAAGATGTTGCTCTGCTGCTTTTTTAGCGGTGCCAACCGCTCTACGTTTGACTTTGTCCGTATGTCCGTCCGTCCGTCCATCCGTCCGTATGAGCACGGGATGAGCACGGCAAAGAAGCAACACATACAAACACACGCGTACACACACACACACACACACACACACACACACACACACACACACACAGACTTGGAGATTGCCTATGCCATCTCTCCTCTCATTGGCCACATGTGCCACTGGTTATCAAAGAGGGGTCCAGGGACCCCCAGCGTATGTTATGTCCGTCCGTCCGTATGAGCACGGGATGAGCACGGGATTTTAAACAGCTATAACTCCAGTTTGCAGCATGCCACCAAGTCCACATTTGGTATGTGGACTTAGACCACCAATAGGGACGAGCATGAATTGCTGAAGGCCCGCCCGAGGGGTCCAGGGACCCCCAGCGTATGTTATGTCCATCCGCCCGTATGAGCACGGGATGAGCACGGGATTTTAAACAGCTATAACTTCAGTTTGCAGCATGCCACCAAGTCCAAATTTGGTATGTGGACTTAGACCACCAATACGGACGAGCATGAATTGCTGAAGCCCCGCCCCCTCTGTCTTCCCATTGGCTGGCCTTTAAACAGCCATAACTCAAGTGCGCAGCATGCTACGGAGTACAAATTTTGTACATGGACTAAAACCACCAATATGGATGAACTGCAATTACTTAAGCTTCGCCCCCTCTGTCTGCCCATTGGCTGGGCTTTAAACAGCCATTATTCCAGTTTGCAGCATGCTACCAAGTACAAATTTGGTAAGTGGACTCAGACCACCAATAGGGACGAACTGAAATGAGTTAAGCCCCGCCCCAAAGGCACCGCTTCCTTCACACAGGGTGTGATTTTTTAAATCGTGGAACAATTGTGCAAATCTTTGAATATATGTATTTTTTTAAGCTAACATTTGTAACTCAAATCTTTGCTTCTGGGGGGTCTCTGGAATAAAACATTTTTAGATGGGGGGCCGAGGCCAAATACATATCTAGAAATGTTTTCTAAATCCTAACAGTATGTTGCTATATCAGTGGTACTCCAACTTTTTCATATCAGAATTATATGTATTTGGCCGCGGACACCCATCTTAAAATATTTAGTTCCAGGGACCCCCCAGATGCAAAGATTTGAGTTAAAGATGTTCGTTTGAAAGAATATATATTCAAAGATTTGCAAAAAATAATATTTCAAAAATAGCAGATCTACAAGCTCTGCTATGTATATCTGGTATTTTTTGAATAGCCAAAGAAATCTTAAAATGACACAGATGAGTTCCCGGTCTTAATGGATTAATCAACTTGCTGATTCTGTTGGTCAGCCCGCTGCCACCACGCATTCTCACTGCCAAGACGTCAAACAGGTGACTTCTTGGCGCGGACATCCCAAGAAGTCAAACGTTTGACCGGGGGGGACATTAACTCGAACGGCGCTGAGTCGGCTACCCTTTCTAGTCACCGTTTGACCTTTGGTCACATTGTCACAAGAAGTCACAATATGCATTTTGGACGTGAGAGTGTGTTGGCCACCACAGTCTCATAGAACGTCTTCGACATCTTTGCACAAACGTTGAGAAAGAGCGCCGTCTTCTGAGAAAGTAGAGGCGTCTTTTGTGCTTTTTGTCACAGTCCACTCCTCAGCCCTTGGACTTTGCCTGTGTTATCTTATTTTGTAGTATTGTTCCTAGTGTGTTTCCTGTTTTCATTAGTTATTCCTTAATTGTCTAACCAGTCCTGTGATTTGCCAGTGTTTCCACCTGTGTCCTCTTAGTCCCTTAGCCTATCCCAGTGTTGATTGTCAGTTGTGTTCACCTGTGTCTAGTTAGTCCCTGTCTATATTGCCCTTGAGTTTCCTGAAAATTGTTCATGTGTAAAAGCTCCTAGTGTTGGTATTTCGTAGTATTATATCTTTGCTCCTAGTTCTGTATTCCTAGTCTCCTTGTGTATTCCTGTGTTTGTTTCCTGGATCTGTTCTTTGGTTGATAAATCCCTTGTATCCCTTGTAGCTCTGCCTGTGCCTGGTTGTTCTGCATCTGAGTCCAAACCCCCCTGTCTTGGATTGAGTGTTTACTTGATTATTCACTTTGTCCATGTAAAGGGCTGGCCCAATAAGCGGCTGGAAACAGCACAGAGTCAGGAGTAGATTGCAACCAAAGGTGCTTTTATTCATCCAATGTGCACAGACAGGTTAAGGGCATCAGCAGCAAAAGGTGGCATGGTGGTCGGCAGCTCCACCATGTCCTTGTCCTAAAACTAAAACTGAGTGAGTTTGTTTCTGGCAGCATTTTATACTCAGCTTAGCCAATCAAGTGTGAGTCAGTCAAGTGTGGGTTCAGCCATGTTGCAGGTTACTTCAAACATGCTACAAATCTAAACCACACATTCCATTAAACATCGGAATCAATACCCCTGGTAAAAACATATAACTTAAGCACCCTATTGCAAAACAAACATTATCACATTATTAGCAGCTTCCAATATACAACACAAAACCCCCCTCTCTCTTCTACTGTGGTCCAGTCCAAACCCATATATGGTGCTCGGGCACCCTGGGGACTCTTTTGCCCGAACACCCTGGAACAGACAGACATAAGCAGTATTAAAATCACAATCCAACATCCCATATATATTGCCAAAATGATATTGCACTAAAACATATTGCACATTCCTCTTATGGTATTGCACTGACTATATTGCACTTGCCCATCATGATCCAATATCCGTGTGTGCAAATATACTGTGCAAAAGAGTAAAGTGCAAAATGCTGTGCAAATATAAATAAATCAGTAAATACTGTTACAATATATATAGGTGCTAAAATAGTGTGCAAAATAGTGTGCAAAATAGTGCCAATTATAAGTAACGGAGGACCTCTTCGTTACAGTCCACCACACCACAACATGCAGATATGTATCCCCCATGTGAAACTAGGCCCATATTTGAAGGAGGTTTTCAGCAGGTTTGTTCATTGCGTAAGGAAACCACATTCTTTTTTTTCTCCTTTTTAAAAAAATTGTGGTTCTTAGTGGAATGTACGCACTGGAAGGACGTTATTTATGCCTCATAGTTTGTGAGGGTCCAGGCACAGAAATGTTATTCTAATACATTCTTTATTCCTGGACATGCATGCAGAGGAAAAGACAGACTGTAGTGGAAAGATGGAGGGAGTTCAGGCGATGAAAAAGTAAAGCGTTTTATGGAGGAATGTAAGGAGAGGGGTGAAAAAGAGAGAGTGGAGGAAGTCTTATTGTAATAAGAAATAAGGACACCACCAGTCGGGGGAAAAAAATATACTTTTTGGTATGTTAGTAAAAGTAGCAATATCATAATGTAAAAGTGCTCTGTTACAAAGGCAGATATTCAAAATTAGACTTGAGTAAGTACAAAATTATTTTATTATATACTTAAACTACCAAAAGTAAAAGTACTCATTATTTTAAAAAATGTGTCAGCGTGCTGTGAGCTTGAAGATCGGCTATTTTCTTGAATTGTTGAAGTATAGAATAGGGCTTAATTGGTCAATGTATGATTTGCATTAATAATCTGAATCTGCAAAGTAACTTCTAGTTTTCAAATTATTGTAGTGGGGTAATACTAAAGTAAAGTGCATACTCAAGTAAAGTAAAAAGTACAGTACCTCAATATTGTACTTAAGTACAGTACTTGAGTAAAAGTACTTAGTTACTTTCCACCTCTGAAGGACACCTACCCTGAATAAGCAGAAAGAATCACAGTTCTGTCGTATTTTTGTGAGAACGAATGACTCTCTGGAAGCGGCCTTCGGTTTAGTCGATGCCATTGTTCAATATCTGCTGAAAAATCCTTGATCCCTTAAATTCTGGTAACTGTAGGCCTGTCTCCAAGCGAGACTAGAGAGAAAGTGGTTTCAACAGATTTTTATGAGTCAAACGTTTTGTGTAAAACACATTTTTTTTTCTGTGTGTGTGTGTGTTCGGAAGAATATATTACACAGACTGCTCTTCCAAAAGGCATTTTAAATCCATTTAGATGTTGCCCCAGCCTCTGACACTTTAGGCCATGCAATTTTCTTCGCCCACATCAAGTTCCCGGTTGGCATCAAGGACACAGCACCATAATTGGTTCGGCTCAGAGTGTTTTCAGTCCCACGCATGTTTGCTGCTTTGTTTCTCTGTTTGGAATCGACTGAATGGGAAGAAACATGGGAAATGTCTTTGTTAAGCTCTGAAAACAAACACGTCAACAGTAAAACCGCCATTTAGTTTGGAGGACATTTGAATATTTTGAAGCCATTTCTCAGCGGTGGAAAAAAAGTTAAAATCATTAAAATGACCGTTTCAACCATTTTCAACCTATCTTCATATAAATGGTCCTCACTTATGTTCATTATAAGATGGCATAATTTCTGCAATATGCAAAAATCTGTCTCTGTCTCCTTTGTGTGTATACGTGTGTATGTGTGCGTGTGTACGTCCGTCCGTCCGTGCGTGCGTGCGTGCATGTGTATATGATAAAGCCGTGTTGGGACATCTGTACAGCCGTAGTCATGTCGCAAGAGCAGCACCTCCAGGGACGCGTGTGTGTGTGCGTGTGCGTGTGCGTGCGTGCGTGCGTGCGTGCGTGCGTGCGTGCGTGCGTGCGTGCGTGCGTGCGTGCGTGCGCAGCGTGCGTGCGTGCGTGCGTGCGCAGCGTCTTGTGTTGCCCTATACAGAACAGACTCCAGCAGACCACCGCCTGGAGACGTGGCGGCCCGCCCAGGCCGCACATCTGGACATGAGGGCGGGGGGGCAGCAAGCAGCTGTGCATCATGCAAACACAAACACACCACACACACACATACACACACACAAACAGATGGGCATTATCATATGCAGATGCTCTCAAACCCCATGCAAACATCTACCACTGTCTCTCTGTGGAACATGCACACGTGCACACGCGCGCGCGCACACACACACACACACACACACACACACACACACACACACACACACACACACACACACACACACACACACACACACACACACACACAGCGGCTATGTCAGTGGTTCTCAAAGTTTTTCATCTCAAGGACTCCCAAAAATGTATGTGTAATCTGGCCGTGGATACCCGTCTGAAAATAATCTTGTCTCTGGGGGGCGTCTCAGGTTGTGCCAGAGACCCCCATACCAGATTTGCGTTGTTAAAACTACAAAAATATTCTATATTGTTCCACTGCATTTCTAGGAAGAAAAAATATTTTTTTTAAATGATATTTAAAAAAAAATGCAATACATTGTAGTTTGTAATGTGTACTTATAAATATTTGGTATTTTTTTAAAGGAAGTATTCCAGTACTTCAACTCAAGTACTCGTTTGACAGAGCAAATATCACTTCTAGTAGTATTTGACCATGAGTATCTCTACTTTGTGTCACACATTGGGAGAGTAGATCAGCACAACGTCAGTGAAAACCATGACATGTTCAAAAATGGACCGGGAGGCAGAATTGCAAGATTTTTAAATGGATCCAGGCCAGGACAGCAATGTACCACTGAAGACAATTACATGGAGAGGCAGAGTGATAACCGCTCCCCATGGCCGCCTAGACTCCTACTGAGCCGTTTCCTTTATAAACTCTGCAGAGTCCACCCTTCCATTTGTAATCAACCAACCACAGTACAATAGGAATCTACCCAAGATGCTCCCCATGTTTGTAATCAGTCAGCCAGGCACTCCTCAATCAGATCACCAATCATTATTATCATCCTGTGCAGATGAACAAAAAGATATGAAAGAGATTCCAGTCACAACAGAATGTGCACCTTCTGTGGTACAGGGGATCTACAAGTCACACGCATAACATGCATTTCAATATGAATGTGTACTGCTGAACATAATGGAGGATTAGTATGTAAGAGGCTGCTCCGTGATACTTTGACTCAAGTACTGGGCTTGAGTTATTTAGTCCACCAATGTTGATAGTCCGGCAGCCAAAGCGCCTTTTTTGGCTGAAGTGGGAAATGTGGTCTATAGTTTTTTGTATTGGCCCAAAATATTGTCTGTATAAATACATTCATGAAACCACCTGCTGACCAGCTGTCAGCATTGAGCATATGTGACCATACCTCTGACAAAGGTGTCCCACATTTGTGATCAATGCCCTTGTGTAGACTCCCACAGCACCTGTTCCTGAGCTCATTTGGCAGATGTTTATCACTTCTACCTCCTGATATATGATAATTTATCATTCTGATTACAAATATTCATGCATTCGTCCATAATAAAGTTACCTGTTTCTGAAAAATGCTCTTCTGAAAAATGTTTCTGAAAGGTCAGCAAAGAAGGTCAGCAGTTGGGAATGTGTTATTAAGGCACTGAATGACCTAAAACCACCTTTAGAAAAAATGTATACCCAAAGTATTCCCCACTTGGTCCTGTTGGACTTTATTGGCAAATAAATGGATAATTACGCTAATTATGCTAATTGCTCAACACTCAAGTCTTAGCAACAAAGTTGAATATCATACACTAGGCCAATAGATTACATTTCAATAATAAATGTTAATAGAAAACTACAGACCAAATGTCCCACCCCACGTCCCCACCGCAGCAGTTGCTGGCCCATGAAGGGGTTCCAAATAGACTCTTACAGTTCTGTAACTCTGAGAGTGTACAAATGGACCCTTAAGTAAGCCTTGCTGAGCCATGTGGCCCATGGGGCAGGAGCCTATATCCTGTTTTTGTAGCATGAGGCGGCTGGCTAGATGTTTTAAGTACACTCCCTGGACATGGCGCAGGGACTTACCCCCTAATCCAACCCTTGGATTGGGGGTAAGCAGGGAGGCATTGGGTCCCATTTTCCTATGTCTTTAGTATTAATTTAACGGGTGATTGAACCCCAATCTACCAATCTCCACTGAGCTGGACCCTTGCAGTTCTGTAACTCTGAGTTGTGGTCCTTGAAATGCATAAAGTTTGAGAAGCACAGCACTGTAGAAAT
>NC_139954.1:39125858-39153358 GCF_963454915.1 Gymnoscopelus microlampas | reverse complement strand
TGCATAGTAAAATTCACAGTGTTTATTGTGTGTCAGTGTGTGAAAGCTGTCATCTGTGGCTTTGTTTTAGTGAACATGTTATTTTGACCAATCTGTATGGTATATTACTTACTTTACTTAGGCCTTTGTATTCCTTTGAGAACATAATAGGCCATTGATGAATTGTTTCCAATTTGTCTTGTCTTGGGCCATGTCCTCTCAAGCCGTTTCCCTCCTATATGTCGTCTCTGTCGGGTGGAAAGGAAACCTCATATGTGCAAAACTGTTACTTTCCAGGATTCAAATTCAAAAGCATCAACAGTAGCAGATCTACAAGCTTACACATCTGCTACTTTTGATGCTTTTGTGTGACGCTATAGTATGATGAAGTAGGGCATTCATTTTTTTTTTAAACACAAAAGTTACTGAAGGGTCTCATTTTGTACCATTTTCTGATAGATCTCAAGTGTACCATGTTCCATTTGTACGTGTCAATATGGTTAAAAGTGTGTGTGCCTCTCAGGTATTGCCTGCAATGTTGTTTTGGTCTGATGGGCTCCTTCTGGTATGTCAACAATATTAGATAGCAGGTTAACCTCGGAATTGTTTACAGTATTGACGTTGACGTGAACCTAGTTGCCAAGGAAACGAAGTGAGAAGGGGCCACAGACGACAGCTGACGTGATGACAAGGCATGAACCAACAATCTCTGTATAAAAAACGTTTGTATCACTGTTTAAACTTCAGAAGAATATATCTGGAACCTCGCTCTGAGCATTTCCAACGATTCTCTTCTCTGGAATATAAACCCAAATATGAATTTTAATAGGAAGTTTCCTCCGTTTTATAATTCACATCTGACCGATAGATATGGACTGGTATATACTAGGTAAAAATAAACCTAACAGTTACAAGATACAACATTTCTGCCCGACAGGGGACGTACTTGTACATCAAGCCACATCAGGCTACAGAAACAGTCACATCACGTTACAAGTAAGGTGGGTGAAATTATTAGTTGTGCAGGCTCATCATTGCAGTTAAAAGATAGATAGAGAGTCATAACATAAAAGAGAGAGGAGAGGCATAAAGTGCATGATATATGACTAATCTGCAATAAAATCTGCATAAATGTATGTGACTAAAGTGCATAATAAATAAGAGTCATGAATGCACTGTACGTATATAAAAGGAGTCCCTTTAAAACACACAAGAGATAGTCCCCTGCCCTACGGACCACATGGCTCTGCAACAAGCCCCCAGGACCGAGAGGGAGCAGTGAAGTGTATTGGACATGCTGGCCAATCGTAAGTACTGCAGCTTATTACTGCTGAGACCAGACACATGAACGAGCGAAAACGGTTTCGACCAAAGAGACGCAAAACGCATCACCTCCATGACGCAAAACACGTCACATAGGCCCCAAATAGGCCCCGCCCTTCACATTTCCCAACCCGGAAGAAGGGGTGAAAAGGGAGTATGCGCTGGGTGAGCAACTCCATACACGTGGACGGGCGGGGATTTCTGGTGCCCTCTCTATTATGTTTTAACTCTATGCTCTGTAAGTCTTACTTACTTCTGTGGACAGCGGGGCTGTAGGGGTCATTTGGAGATGCTGATGCTGCCCTTCTGGGAAACGACGGAGAAACACTCCACATTTCAGTTTGTTGAGGAGAGCTGGTGGTTGCTGCTTTCTAAGAAAAATAAATAAATAAAACACAGCACAGCTTTCTGCAGTGGAATAAGATTAGAAACAGGTCCAGCTCCTCTTCCTTCCTTAACAAGAAGTGAGCAAGCTTGCAATGCGTACAAATGTCCAAACTTAATCAGTGTTGACAATTCACAATTTCAAGCCAGCACAGCGCAATGTTGACAAGATATTCTGCCTACAACGTAATAATTCAGCTAAATGCTGCCGCCATTTCTTCATTGATCTCGTGCCCCATAAGGGAAAGTAGAACGTGGGCCTTATAACCGTGACATAAAGACTTTAGTAACAGGGGTGAAAGAAATACTGCAGTAGCATCATCAGAATATAAAAATACTCTGTTACATGTAAAACACTACTACAAAATGTACTGGAGTAAAAGTACAAAAGTAATCATCAGAATATACTTAAAGTACAAAAGTAAAAGTGATTATTTTCTTTATATTTATAAAATAGTTAATCTACAATCTCACAACGTCTATTGCAATGATTGTATCGGAATATAAAGGCTTTAACGTTTAACTTTTTACAAAATAACATTCCCTTTAAAGAATCCCAGCATGCCTATTATGGGGAGGAACATTCACCAACAATAGCAGATCTACAAGCTCACAACAAGCCGCAAAGAGATTTGGTGTAGATGGAAAAAAAGTGGTCCAAGTACAGTAGTAACTCAGATCTGTTTTTTACTAAGAATAGAGGTTCTTAGTAAAGAGAATAATGGTTGAGTGGAGTCCCTCAAGGCTCTATGCTAGTGTCTTTCTGTTTTCGCTCTACATTACATATCTTCGCTGAAAATAGCCGACCGACAAGCTAAGCGATCTGCTATTTTCTGCCAAAGTAGAGTTCAGAATATGGATCCTGGCGTTTAAGTGGTTAACGATGTCCCGTACAGGTAGCCAACATTAGCAATCACTGCATCGCCGGGCGCACAGGACAGATATGTCTTTCTCCCACCTAATTACTGCCTAACGACCCAATTAGTTATTTGATTACATCTTTCAATCTGGCCATCAGCGCTGTGTGGCTTTGGACTACAGTGTATGACAGCTGGGTCACGGACAACATAGCAACAGCGCTAATTAAAAACTGGAAGCCATAGATATTCATGACCAGTGTCTTAATTTGTAATAAAACCCTAAATGGCCACCAATGTCGAAAGTAAAAGGCCTTTTGTTATAGTTATAGGATGGCGGTTCTCGATGTGCCCGCGGCGCAGACACATTTTTCCGTCTGTCTAACTGGTCATTATCCAGGAATAATGTGCAACTATGCGGCACAGTGGAAGTCATTTGGGAGCCGATATAGGAGCTGTATTATTCACTTTTCTGTGAGCGAGGGTTCATAAGGCATGAGTGCTGCACGATAAAATTCTGCTCTGAGAGTGTATGGACCCAAATGGGGCCGAACGGGCCCATTTGGGTCCATACACCAAAGTTCACCACTTCTGTGAACAAGGGTTCATAAGGCTCAAATGTTTTACTTAAGTAAAAGTTTCAATACTGCAATGTATAAATACTCTGTTACAAGTAAAAGTCAGATATTCAAAATTTACTTGAGTAAAAGTCCAAAAGTGTTGGCATCAAAATACACTTAAAGTACTGAAAGTAATAGTACTCATTATGTACAAAGTCCCATTTCACAAGTTTCCAAATGTTTAAAATCCTTTGAAAATAGCCGATCCACAAGCTCACAACGCGTCGCTTTGTGACCAAAGTATAGGTCTGAAGTGGTGTATGTTTTTTTTTTATAATATTCGAAATCTACAAAGTAACTTATATCTAAGGTTTTCAGATAATTTTAATGGAGTAAAAGTATAATATTTTTCTCTGAGATGTAGTGGAGTAGAAGTAAAAGTACTGAAAATAGGAAATACTCCAGCAAAGCAAAAATGCCTCAAAATTGTACTTAAGTACAGCACTTGAGTACATGTACTTACAGTAGTTACTTTCCACCAATGGAGTGCTGCACAAAAAAAGTTTACTCTGAGAGTGTATGGACCAAGACAAATACTCTTTTACAAGTAAAAGTCCTGCATTCAGAATTTTACCTGAGTAAAAGTACAAAGGTATTGGCATAATAAGATACGTACAGTACCAAACATAAATGTGTTCATTATCCTGAATGGCCCATTTCACAATCATATTATTGGATTGTAATTAGTAACGCATTAATGTGTTAATCACTTTAATGTTGCAGCTGGTATAGGTAATAATGATTTTAATTACGTTATGTGCTGCTGGGTAGCTTAACTTATAATAATACATAGTCCTTTATCAGTTAACAGTTATCTGCTACGTATCTAGTGACTCAAAGCTGTCAAATAACTGTTGTGGAGTTCAGAACAATATTTGCCTCTGAGATGTATTGGAGTAGAAGAATTTGGAAAAAAATGAAATGAAATAGAAATAAATACTCAAGTGAAGTAGAAGTACAGTACCTCAATCTTTTACTTAACTAGGTAAACCCCAATGTACTTCACTGCATTCAAATAGCAAAAAGAAATAGCTATTCTACAGTACAGAGGCTGTACTGCAAACCAAGGCATCACAATGTGAGCTTGTTGATCTGCTATTTTTGCTATTTTTATTTTTTTTAAACATGGTATGCTTCCAGGGCTTCTTCCAGCCAATAGCATTCATTTCTGTTCGTTTTTCGGGACCGGAAGTTCCAAGATGGTGGATTTGAATTCACTGAAACAGTGGCTTAAAAGTAGGTCTGTATGAAACCAATGGGTGCCGTCACCGTTCCCTTCATCCATATTTTGTTCAGTCTATGGTACTTGAGTACTACATTCCAACAGGGATGAAGTCAATAAAATGACACAAAAAAACAAGATGGCAGGCAAACATGAGCAGATTCTACCATTTATTACACATATTACATTCTTAAATAAAAATGCTCCACTTAAACAGTTCTTGCATAGATATCTTACAATACCAATTTAAAAAAGGAATTATGAAACAGACCAGTAACAAAAATAAATTTTTCTTCTTCCTTAATAAAGAACATTACCGTACTAACATCATATAATACAAATCATATTTTTAAACACTTTGTACAGCAAAAGATAGGAAGGTCAAAGAAAGAGAGAGAGAGAACCCGAAAATAAAAAAGCTCAACTTAAAAAAGTGACCGTGATGATTGCGGTTGGTCGGGTGGGGGGGGGGTACAGAAAGTGAGGGTGGGCTAAAAGCCTGACTTGTACTTAGTTGCTTGCGGGTGTTGCACACAACTAAGTATAAATTAGGCCAAATATGGAAACATGAGTTGAACATGACTTTTTGTTTCTGTGAGATTGCACCTACCAGAGGTATTATGAGAAAGGGAAATGGAATGGTAACAGGGTTTTGCCTCCTATCATAATTCGATGATCGCGTTGGCGATCCCCTCAAAAGTTGTGGCTCGAATTGTAGTGCACGCAGGAGAAAGCTACTGTACATGAAACAAGGTGCGAAATATATTGTTCTTTTTTTCTTTTCTTTTTCCTTTTTTTGGGACCACTAGTGCACAAAGTGGAGTGTAATGCGAGCGTAAGGGTTTTAAATTGTCCAAAGTTTAACTGGCAGAAATGGAAACACCTGCAGTTTTATGGGGGCAAGTCAAGTTCGAAAATAACAAAACAAAAACAAACGAAGCTGGGACAAGTTGGCGCTGCAGTAGATGGAGCCGTAGCTGTCATAATGTGTAACACTATATTCACTTCCCATTGGCAGAGTTTTGATTGATGACTGCAAGGGCATGAAACCCCAGGCTGATTTTGCAGTTTGTTTTCCAGTTCAGGTTAAAAACTACAGCAGATTAAAAACATGGCAGACTAATAAGTAACACAGCTGCACCAAACACATTAATAATGAGTGTGTTGTGTCCAGAGCCAAAAGCGTGATAGACAATAATGACACACCTAAAAACTAACACACCCATTAATAACTTGATTAGCTGCAGCTGTGGTGCTTACATCAGTGGTTCTCAACTTTTTCACATCAAGGACCCCCAAAATGATGGGTGGGCTGCGAATGCATAAGATATTATAGCTTTAGAGTTGTCCTGGATGCTGCCATCTGATCAGGACACACCGTTAACCAATGGAATGTCTAAAAAAAAACTTGACGCCCGGCACTTCCATTTCACAATATCTCAGAGCAATATACTATTAGAGTGTAAATCCCAATGGTTGTACTGTATATCTGTGATCTGTGAGGATGTTTGCCCCCAAAGTCTTGTACTGTAATAGTTGGATATAGTGGGGATAAAGTGGGATGATGAGGAGTGACATATAGACATGGAGAGAGATAATGTGAATCTCATACTGACACATCAAGCATGGACAAACACAGACACGGAGAGACTCACTCCAGGATGCTACCGATACCAAGTAATCCAAAGCCGAACCAGGACATGATTGAATGCGATCTTGCTAAGCGGTGATATCTTCGCACCCAAAACAAATCGACGCAAACGCATTTGTCATCACTTTGGAGGTTCAGTCAAGATAAATCAAAACAAATTGATCCGAAAAAAGACCTAAATATCTTGATTCTCGGTGAGCAAGAACAGCATCCTGGAAGTGTAACACAAATGTTCAGTGGATATCTGACGGAGTGTTCCAACAGGCTATGCTAGCGGTGTGTGCACGTGGCGAGTGCGTTGGCTAAATATGTGTGTGTGTAGTGAAATGTTTTGAGAGAACAAAAGCAGATTATCAGGAAACATCGGAAAGTCAAAAGAGTTTCTGGGGCTGGAGACGCTGGGCTGAGGACAGCGCCGATGTTTCATCTCCACCCCAAACTGTTCCCGTTTCGTTCTGTACGTTACGTACAAGGTTTTCGTCGACGTACAGTTAGCTATGTACAAAGCTGCCAGAAGTAACAATGCTACCTCAGAGTGATATATGGTGGAAACCTGAGGAAACTGAAGTTTGGACCTCTGAAGAAATGTCAGCAGTCCAAGGAGGGTGGCGTGGTATAGGGGCCGACGACGTGGTCATTGGCGCTTTCGTCTCACAGTGAGGCGTGCTATCCTCGTGCTACTGTACTGCCCATCTAATACAGCGTTCCTCGACATTTTAAATTTCAACGAGCCCCAAGTTTGATGCATCAGGGCACGGAGCCCCCGTTTGATAGCATTTTTTTGGACCCCAATCTACACTGTAAAATTGTGTTTATTTAACTGAGAGTGTACAAATTACACGCTCAAAGTTACATACCCATAAAGGTCCCATTTGGACCCCTGGCGGGTGGTCCCCGGATCCGATGTTGAGAAACAGTGGTCTAATCGACGCAAACATCAAAACGGTTTGCATTAGATGGTAGCAGTTAGCAGTGGAAAGGCCTCAAAATCCTTGGTTCTTACATCTTCCTGGGTTTCCTTTCCACGGTGGTCAACAGTTAAACATACCTATAACCTCTGACTTTTAAAAAATATGAGACTTCACTGTAGTATCTGCACTGTGCTAAGAGGCTAACCTAAACTAAAGCTACTTCAGTCCCTGGTAAGCTGCCAGCCCCGTGGTAAAACCGGGCACTCAAAAAAAAAAGAAAAAAGACTGTGTTATTTTACACTGGTGAGCAACAACGAAGTTTGGCTGCAGTAGCTAGGCCAACGATTGCAATGTTATCAAGTGTTAAGGTTGGGCTAGGGGGCAAGAACGCAATAAAGGTTTAATGGGGCGCGCGGTTATAAAACAATTCCCTCTCCACGCCTTCTAATCCATCACTCCTTTTTCCGCCTCTCCGCCACTCGTTTCTCTCTCGGTCTCGTTCGCAGGAGTTTAACTTGCAAATCGGCAAATCTTTGGGCAAAGTGTATATAAGTGTGCATTCAGCGCTCCTGCAGTTGATTGTGCATGGACAACTGCTGCGGGACACGGAGAGTATAGGAGAGAGGAATGGAGCGAGGGATGAACGAGGGATGGAACGCGGGATGAATGGAGAGCTGAAGAGTGGCACTTTGACTGTGCGGGGGGGGTGGCGGAACGGGGCAGGGCTAGAAAAGCTATACACAGCTATACCCGTAAAACCCGAAGAGTTCATTTAACCACTTAAACCTCATACATTGTTGAGCGGAGTCCCTCAGGGCTCTATACTAGTGACTTTTATGTTTTCGCCTCTACATAACATATCGTCGCTGAAAGAGCCGTAAGAGTTTTCACCAGAATTCAGATGTTGGTTTTAATTAACCGTGTGAGCCCTAGCGTCCCGATATTTGGTGTATAGCGGGGCGGAAAAAAGAGGGGACCAGGTGTAGACCCCTGGGGGACCCCGATCAACAAAGTATTATAGAGTTTAAGTGGTTTAAAGAAAACTACAGATTTGTACAGTATAGGGTATTTTCTTTCCAGATGAATGAAATTCATTGTCTAGTAATTTATGAGAGAAAATAGAAGGGGTCATTTCATTATTTGGAATATCCACTCGCATATTATTTTCATTCTTTCATCCTCCAAAAATATGTCTCAGTTTTTTTGTCTTCTTTTTTTTTTCTTTCTTTACAAATAATAAATATATATGCATCTTCTTTCCTTGGACTTTTCGTTCTGCTAATGGCCTGTTCAGTTTGTTCTGTCACAGAGTTGCCCACCGGGACGAGAAGAACCGCTGGAACCATTTTGGCTCTGGGTCCCTTGTTCTTGTGGGTTTTTTCCCCCCTTCCAGACTGCTAAGTTTCGCTGTCACCCATGGCTATCTAATTAATGGCAACGCGACCGAAGAGTCTGGGGCCCAATACGGACAAGCCCTGGGGCCGGTGAGACCGGTGAGACGACAGAGGACCCGGGGCACCTCCATGACAGCTAACGTGTGAAAAAAGGGGACGGTGGAGTAAAATGACGTGCGATCTGTCAGCGGGTCTGTTTAGAAGAGGTGTTACTGTGGGCTATAGCTATAGCTACGCGGAACGCTAGCTTTGGCTATCCATTTCTCAGCGGTTTCTTTATAGCAGGGGTTCTCAAACATTTTCAGGTCAAGGACACCGAAAATAGCCGATCAACAAGCTTATCGTCTATTTTCAAATAGATAAACAAACTGTTCCTCATTTTGCTGGGGACCCCCTGCAACCCACTCAAGGACCCCTGGGAGTCCCGAGACCACACTTTGCGAACCATTGCTTTAGAAGACGTGATAGTGTCGGCTAGCTACATGGAGCGCTAGCTTTGGCTATCTATTTCACACAGGTAGCATGAAGCTAATGCAGCGAATTGACTTTTCATTTAACCACTTTTAACTTAGCATCCCTAAAAATAGGGCTTAAGTGGTTAAATAAAATAATCTGATGTACCCATGTCTGTCATAAATGAGAATGTGAATAAACAAACGCTTTGTTTGTATTCACCTTTTGAAGGGTGTGTGTGTGTGTGTGTGTGTGTGTGTGTGTGTGTGTGTGTGTGTGTGTGTGTGTGTGTGTGTGTGTGTGTGCGTGCGCGTGTGTGTGCGTGCGTGCGTGCGCATGGCACATGAGTTCATGTCTGATATGAATCCTGCCCCCAGAATGGATGGAGTGAGTGTCAAGTCAAAGTCAAAACCAAACCTAATGAATCCAAAATGTACAGCACAAAAGATGAGACCGTCAGTCATACAGTACTACTATCACCCACACGGCACACAATCCAAAAAACACTTCCAAGCTGTTTTCATGTTCAGCCGGTACCTCCCAAAACGTGCATCAAGGTGGGACACGCACGCACGCACGCACACGCACACACACGCACACACACACACACACACACACACACACACATACATACACACATGCGCACGCCATCAAAAAACCTCCCAAAAGTGCCTTGAACGCCTCCCTTCATGATTGTACTTCCTTGTAGTGAGGAGCTGACTTCACACACACACCCTTGTATATCTTAACTTTGGGCATGACTTAGTTTGCATCATCCGAGTCAAACTGAAAAATAACACAACTACACAGTAAAGTCTACAGTGTTCACTTAAAGCTGCAATCCATAAAAAAATGTTGTGTCTGTGTGGATAAAACATTATTTTAACCAATCTGTTTGATAGAGCAGTGGTTCTCAGACGGTGTTTGGGAACCTTGGGATTTTATGACAACCACACATTATTATTGTAATACGACTATCCAAAATGTTCTGATTGATTGTTTATTTTTGTATTAGCTATATCAGTACTGGCATCGTCATTTCTTTTTTCAATATATCCTCTGGCAAAATGGTCTTTCTGTATTAGCTGAGCAGTACAAAAGTTGGTGCTTACGCAGCGGGACCCGGGTTCGAAGCCATGGGTATAAGACATAACAGTTACAGACTGCAGCTTTAACTCTGAAAAAAAAAGAAAGAAAATAAGAAAAAGAATAGAAACAGTCCCAAGAGGGCTTTCAGAGTTGAATAAACACTGGATTTATCCTGTGTATATAATACAGCTTCTGGGAGAAATAAATATAATGGTGAACCGAAAGAAGAGACAGAGGAACATTGGATTCGTCTTAATCTCTGGTTTGTTTCACGCTGTATTTAGCAGAGAGAGCGAGAGAGAGAGGTTTAGTGTTTGTAGAAGAGAGAAAGCTGCCTCCAGATGTTCATAGTATAAGCCTGGTTGTGGAAGACGGTCTCCTGCAGATATTCTGCTGACCACGGAGACCCTGCCCGGGGATAAAGGGCCACTTCCATGCTGTAGGATTATTATTTTTTTCTGTATCGATTGTTCTGAGCACCGTAGACACATCCCCCCTGAGGGTGGGATTGGGGGGTTGGGGTTGAGGTTGGGGTTGGGGGGCTCTGTTCATCAAACAGAAGCGGGCACGGCCAACTGGCATGAACATTCACCTCTTAAACCCTATTCTTAGTTGACCAGATTCCCAAGGGCTCCCTCTATACCCGCTTTTTGCTCTACACTAAATATCTTCAACGAAAACAGCCGACCTTCAACCTGGAACCTGGTACCAGCTTGTAGCTCAGCTATTTTCGCCGAATATTAACCCAGAGAATAGGCTCTGTGCATAACTGTCGTCTTGGGTTTCCAGAAGGCGGGAATACCCGTTTCATGCTCCAGGTTCATTTTCCCCCATACCTTCGTTTGATATAGGGCTCGGTAGCAATCAATCAAAAGAGCCCATGAAATTCAGTCAATCAAATGAAGCTCTGTGGAAAAACAGGAACAGCAAATGGGTATGTCGGCCTGCTGTAAACCCGGGGATGCAGGGAATGCACACAGCCTATAATAATATGGTTGCTAGGGTTCAAGAGGCTGAAGTCCCTGTGTCTTCATACCCAGCTTTACACCAACCACTAGTGAGAATGCTAGCGGGTGTGTGGTGGTGGCTACAGGAGGTGGATAGATGGATGGATGGCTGGGTGGGTGGGTGCACCGTTGATGGCAACATATTCTCACCCTCAAGCCATACTATAGTGAACGGCATGGGACAAACACCTGACCAAACGGCAAAGTTTGACGTCCACCTCAATTTATGTTCCGATAACTCCCGCCCCACACTTGAATGCAGCAGTCATCGTCAAACCGAAGACGTAGAGAGGGTGATGACTCCGCTTAAAACCCAGTTGAAACAGAGCCGTCTGAAGCGGACTTGAACCACGAGAGGCACAGACGAGCAAGCCGCAGGCCTCTCAAAGTTTGGCATGCCTCTCGTGGCTTCCGTCCGCTTCAGCCAACTCAGCGTTGTTCGCGTTGCGTACCGCTAGGGACAGAATCGTAAATCATCGCCCCCGGTCAGCATGCGACGACGGGGGTATAGCCCCGAAACCAAAAAATGCCATATGGTCAAATCCGTCCCCAGTCGTCAACCATTTTGATGACACCAGTGTGAGAATGCGTCATTGTTGATGATGGTGTGGTTTGGTTTGGTTTGGTTTGGTGGTGAAGCCCTGATTGCAAAGCTGTGTTTTTCCTGCAGTTGATTGCAACCATACAGCAAGGCCTCGTGGACGCGTGCGTTCGATTGTTTATTGAACTCGGATGGAGCTCGTTTCTCACTTCAAAGTGTTCTGTTCTGTTCGTTTCGTTTCGCTCTCCAGCCGTGAGCGAAGATAGGTGGTTTTATTTGTCTTTCTTCCCTACTAAACAACAGCTAAAATCCTACTGGAAAAAAAGATTTGGGAGCAGAAGAAATAACTCTGGGAAGTGTGTGTGTGTGTGTGTGTGTGTGTGTGTGTGTGTGTGTGTGTGTGTGTGTGTGTGTGTGTGTGTGTGTGTGTGTGTGTGTGTGTGTGTGTGTGTGTGTGTGTGTGTGTGTGTGTGTGATAGATGCCGCCATGCAGTGATTTGTTTCCCCAACTGTTCATTAACTTGATAATTATTTTCCTACGATTTTTTTTTTTTTGTTATTTTTTTTTGTTTTGTCTTATCTCAGAAAAGCCATGAGCAAAGAAACCGGTGTGTGCGTGCATATGCCAATGTGTGCTTGCGTGTGCGTGCATATGCGCCTGTGTGTGTGTGTGTGTGTGTGTGTGGGAGCGTAGGTGAATGCTTGTGTGTGTGTGTGTGTGTGTGTGTGTGTGTGTGTGTGTGTGTGTGTGTGTGTGTGTGTGTGTGTGTGTGTGTGTGTGTGTGTGTGTGTGTGTGTGTGTGTGTGTGTGTGTGTGTGAATGCATGAGTATGCAATTGAGTGCTTAAGAGTGAGACAGCATTGTTTTTGTGTATTATCTCTTTTTAGTCTTTTTATGATGATTTTTTTTTGTCCTTTGCATTGTTTTTTTAAAGTATTTTAAGTCTGTAGAGTAAAAAAGAAAACACAGATAAACATTGAAAAAGTCAGTGCAGACCATGGATTACGAAACAGGCAAGTTCGATCGGGACTGAAGCTGACCGTTCTGTCCATTCGGGTTGGCGTCTACAAGTCCAGGGGTTTTTCCAGTCCAGCCAATAAACTCCATTGTTTTTCCAATTTGGGGGAGGGGGGGGGGGTTCTAGTTACACTTCCCTTTCATGCTCCTCCCGCTGCTCACCCCCCCGCCCCCCCCCCCCCAATACCCCCACCTGAGGGGGGGGAGTGGGGGGGAGTGGGGAGTGGATGTCAGGACATCCACAGACCCCCCACTATCCTGGGTGAACAGAATGCGTTCCAGAATCAACACAAAGTCAAATAACCAGGTTCCAGTTTTCTTTTTTTTTCTCCCACCAGCTCTTTGGCATGGCTGGCTGGCTGGCTGGTTGGTTGGCTTCGGTAGGGCCACTGAGGATCATGCCAAGGGCTTTGTGTGTGTGTGTGTGTGTGTGTGTGTGTGTGTGTGTGTCTGCCTGCCTGCCTGCGTGGGTGTGTGGGTGTGCGTACTTGTATTACCATACTTGTGAGGGCCAAATGTTCCAACAAGTAGAGTAGAATTTGAGAAATAGACATTGTGTGACTGTATCAGATTTTTTTGCGTTGAACTTGAATATAGATATAAAAGATTCAGGTTGGGTTTAGGATTAGGCATTTAGAGGTCAAGTTTAGGTAACTCTAACCCCAACAGTAGGGGTGTGCCGATATATCGTCCCGCGATATATCGCGATACGTTTTCGCGACGATTTTTTTTTTTTTTTTTTTTTTTACAATCATAATAATCAGGCATGCAAACGGCCCCGAAGTGAAAAGAGTGACAACATGTTTTTTTTTCGGGTCAGGTGTCATACTATTTGGATTCAAAACGGCTATTGTAGCTGAAAAGCTACAAGTTTGCATGTCTGAATAATGCAAAAACAGAATTATTTGTTTGCATTTTCTTTTTTTCTCCTCCATATATTTTCATAATAAAAAAAGTGCGTATCGTATCGTATCGAAATCGTATCGAAGTTGTGAGCCAAATATCGTATCGTATCGTTTCGTGAAATTAGTGTATCGGCACACCCCTACCCAACAGGGTTAGAGTTATGGCAATTTAGATGTAGTTATATACATTAAAGACATAAATAAAGACGCGTTGTGAGTTTTTTTTTTGCTATTGCATCCTCAAATTGCGATGGCCTCACAGGTATGGTAATACTGTGTGTGTGTGTGTGTGTGTGTGTGTGTGTGTGTGTGTGTGTGTGTGTGTGTGTGTGTGTGTGTGTGTGTGTGTGTGTGTGTGTGTGTGTGTGTGTGTGTGTGTAGTTTTTCAGCTGGATTTGGATCGCATGGCAGAAGGAGCAGAATGAAAAACAGAAGGCCCTTTTCTCTCTCTCCCCTTTCATTTCAGGCCAACAATACAAATCCTTTTTTTTTCTCTCTCTCTCGCAGAGTTTCATATGATTTCCTAGGCTTTTTCAAATGTGTTTTGTTTTGCTTGTTTGTTTTTCCATCATCTGCAGATAGTGACTGCAGTGCAAGGCCTGTGCCAGCAGGGGTTGAATCCTGTTGTTTCCCGTTTTCTTTTTCTTTTTTTTCTCCCCAGTGTCTATTTGTCGAAAGCATCGGGTTTTGAGCTCCTTTTTCTTCCAAATTGTCATTCATGTGAATCTTTTAAGACATTTTCATCAAAGAGAAGAAAGAACAATCTGTCATTCTTAACGATAATTATAGCAATTATTTGTCTTTTCTGTAGAAAAGAAAACAAAGGCAAGAAAGTGTCGCTGCGCATTTCAATTTTTTTCTTACGCCGTCGCGTGGCCCGTGGAGGTGGCAGGCGTTTTTCCTTTTTAAGTGAAGGTGAGAGATACAAGCATCCTGCCCGAGGACAGGGCTGAGAGCTGCGTCCCCCGGCTGTCACCGCGCCACGCTGGGGCCGTCCGAACGGCACGCTGGGGCCGTCCAAAAAAACGGGACGCACGCTGATCCCGGGGCGGTTAGGACAGCAGCCATCTTGGAGGTCATTCCTACAGTCTCTCTCCAGCAGATTTTGGCATCGTTGTTTTCACACAGATTTCTGAGGTTGACATAATCATTATTTTTGTTGTTAGTTCAACAGTGGCAGGTGGTGGTTTGTTTGCGTTGCGTTGCGTTCTCGTGACAAACAACAGAAAACCGGTTAAATGATCTCGCTTCCAAACACAGAGTCGCCATTTCCTCGAAAAAGCGCTGATATTTGGATACTGAAGCTGAGCAGGTCTTGTGATCGAAGCCATCCGTTCTCTCCCCATGTTGGTTTAATGGTTAAAAAAAAACAACCAAAATGTTCATGTACAGAGAGACAGACAAACAACGGTTAAGTATATTGGTTTGGCAGTGTCCAAAGCCCTATGTTGGGTCTAACTGTGACGATGACGCAATCAAAGAAGAGATTAATAACAAATACGATTTTTTTTCTACTGTAAAGTTGTGAGTTGTGGTAATCTGAAAATAAAAACAACATCTAGCGCGCTCCTCTCCACTTTCACTGCATCTCCTTCCCCGAAGCGTCCCCTCTCCGTCCCCTCGCTGTTGGCGGCGTTATAGGTGGTCCGTCTCCTAACGGATAATTGGTGGAGGTGGTCCGGTTCGGAGGGCGGTGTTTGTGGACGGGTTCGAGACCGGGGCAGAGACCGGTGGCGTGTGGTCGTTCAGTGGTTCTGTCCCCTCTCTCTCTCCTGCTTCTCTCTCTCTCTCTCTCTCTCTCTTTCTCTCTCCCTCTCTCCGGCGCCCTCTCCTTCGCCTCCTCGGCTCCTCTTCAGATGTGCCTCTTCATGTGCAGAGCCAAGTGGTCCGACCTGGAGAAACACCTGCAGAGAGACACACAGAGCAACACAAGTTTAATAATAGGACCAGTACGTACATAACTACTATATACCAATGTATATAGCAGGGGTCTTCAACAGGGGGTCCGGGACCCCTAGGGGGTCCTCAGAGTTACTACAGGGGGTCCGCCAAATCTTTGTGTGATAAATATATTTTTTAGCTTAACGACTTGAACCCTAGCATCCCCTTTTCTGAGGAGAACGTTGAGTCTCCTTTGTGTCTCCACACGCTGCGAGGCGTTGAGAGCTTGTAGAACTGCTATTTTTGGCAAAGAGGCTATAGGTGTAGAGGGAAAAAAGAGCAGACCAAGTAAAAAAAAAACATTAATCTGAAACACAATTTTATACAATATAGAGTAGGGGGTCCCTGCTTTATCTCTCTCTCAGCTAGGGGGTCCTTGGCCTGAAAAGGTTGAAGACCCCTGGTGTGTGCGTGCATATGCCAATGAAAACATTTATGAAACCCACAGACAGAGGGTTTGACCAGCGGACCGGTGGGCAGCGGTTCCGGTTGGAGACACAGAGGAGACTCTTTGTGTCTCCTACCGGAACCGCTGCCGGTCATCAAATTATTGGCTTAGTAATGCGACAAAAACAAAAAAACATATCCATGAATTCAAGTCTCCATGGGGTGACTAATTGAAATCGGAAATACCCTTTAAAATTGTGCTCAAGTACTTGAGTAAATGTACTTTACTTTCCACCACGGACAGACAGACATGCAGGGAAAACGTCCAACGTGGCAACAATTCAAGACCACCCTGCCACGACTGTGTGATGTAGACCCTCAACGAGGTAAAATAGCACGGTAGAAAAGTGCAAGAGCTCATTAGCTATTCACCATCTGGAGACGTGACAGCATGTGAGAGAGAGAGTAGCCCGTGGCCGTTTCCCTGCCGCCTCAATCCATTCAACTCCGCCCCGGTCGCGGCGGCTACTGCCACCGATAACGTAAGCCAGACATAAAGCCTGGGCACCGGGCCCATCGTCACGAACGTGTGATCTACGACGGCTGCCAGGAGAAGACTAGCTTTATTTTCATTACGGCACCGCGAGGAGGATTATTGCATTTAAAAGCTGAACGGCCCGCAATAAAAATGAATCAAGAAACGATGTGAATACAGGGGGGGATGCCGAACAACAAAATAAAAAAAAACGTGGGTGAGTATGAAATGGGGAATAAAAAATTTAATTTGCCAGAGGCTCGATTCATTATTAATTGGGTCCAGGAGAGAGCTGTGCGTGTGTGTGTGTGTGTGTGTGTGTCTCTCCCTCCACAGAGGAGACAGACCGCTGTTGTAAGCGGTGTGATGAAGGCAGACAGCGGCAGAAGGAATAAACAGCTCTGCGAGACACAAGCAGAGTGATGAGTTAGTCATGTGATCTGTTTTATGTGTCTCAGACACTTTTGTTTGCTTTGCTTCCCTGCTTGCCGCCATGTCCTGCCGGCAAGCTAGCTAGCTAGCTAGCGCTCCACTCTCCAATGCGCACTCTGTCCGTCGCTCCAGAGCAGGGGTCTCTAACAGGGGGTCCTCAGAGGTACTACAGGGGGACCGCCACATTTTTGTGTGATATGATTTTTTTTTACATTAACCACTAGAACCCTAGCATCCCTATTCTGAGGGGAACATCAGCCAAAAATAGCAGATCTACAAGCCCACAACGCCTCGTACTGCGAGGCGTTGTGAGCTTGTAGATCGGCTATTTTTTGGCAAAGAGGTATAGGTGTAGAGAGGAAAAAAGAGCAGACCAAGTAAAAAAAAAAAGTTTGATCTGAAACACAATTTCATACAATATAGAGGGGGTCCCTGCTTCATCTCTCTCTCAGCTAGGGGGTCCTTGGCCAGAAAAACGTTGAAGACCCCTGCTCTAAAGGGATTGATAAACTTAGTTGTGCGCGGTGTCGCGCAGTGGAAAAACAGGTCACGGTAAAGCAGCGCGATGCATTGTGAGCGTGTCGATTGATCGATCTCCTGTTTTCAGTGTGCAAACCAGCTAGGGTGGACAACCACCTGCAATTCAAATAATTGGCCAGGTCTCCCTTATTTCTAAGAAAAACAATGGACGCCCAGCAAAAAATCCCTGTTGTTTCCCCGTGTCCCCTAGGGTAGGTACCCTCACAAAAACATGCAGTAATCCTGGTCTCTATACTGCCTCCCCCTGGTCAGCAGGGGCGCCTGATGGAGGGGAAAGGAACTGGTTGGAATAACTTGTTCCTTCCACGCGCTAGGTCTAAACAGGGAAACTCCCCCCTGTCAGGTGATAAGAACCGGTTTGCTAGCTCTCATGCATTGAAGGAGGCATGAGCTCGGCTCTAGACTCTCCCTAGGCTGGCAGAGGGAGTGTAGTGCCCAGGATTACTTAGACAATTGGCACTGGGTGAAAAAATGGGTTACAAAAAACGTGGGATCAAAAATTAAGTAAAACAAATATAAAATAAAATATAAAATTTTACTGTATATATGTATTATATTACAACCTGTATTATAGTATATGTATATGAGCTGTTTGATGTGTGTCATTGATGGATTCCCATAAACAAGGAACAAAGTGTGTCCCGAATCAGTTTAATAAGTCTTTTAGTTTCAAAATAATGGACGATTCCCTATTTCAAGGGACGGTTGGCAACCCCAACACCGGCACGCACCTAACTATGTATTCAGCTTTCCATGTGCTACGTGCTCAGACCGATTGGTGTGTGTGTGTGTGTGTGTGTGTGTGTGTGTGTGTGTGTGTGTGTGTGTGTGTGTGTGTGTGTGTGTGTGTGTGTGTGTGTGTGTGTGTGTGCGTGTGTCAGGGGACGGTGTAGGGCCGGACAGATGGCCCTGCGAGTCAGCGTGTCACCGTCAGGGGCCTCGCCACACCAGCTGGCACACTCCTGACACCCCCACCCCACCAAACACACCCCTCACACACACACACACACCCTCTCCCTCCCTCCCTCCCATCCATCCATCCATCCATCCATCCATCCATCCTCCTCTCCTCTCCTTTTTTTTACTTGACTAAAAGTATCAACACCAACCGAAATACTCTGTGTTAGTAAGTAAAAGTCCTGTAATTCACACATAGACTTGAGTATAGGTATAGAAGTATTGGCATGCACATACTCTTACAGCACCAACATGAACGTTCTTTCACAATTGGTAGAAGATCTCCAAGCCCACAGCTTGTGGATCAGCTATTTTCTAATAGCCAAAGTATAAAATAGCGCTTAAGTATTAATCATGAATATCTGCTAAAGCTGTCACACACTTGTATTGGAGTAAAATAGTTGCCTCTGAGATGTAATGGAGTAGAAGTATAAAGTATAAAGCATTGGTTCTCAAACCACTTTATCCATGTATATGTTGGCTATTCAAAAATAGCAGATCTACAAGCTTACATAAATATTTTCAGATGGGGGTCAAAATACATATCAATTTGGGGGTCCTAGACATGAAAAAGTTTGAGAACCAAAGTTATAAAGTATTCAGAAATGTAAATACTCAAGTTAAATAAATGTAGTGTACCCCACCCCCCTGTCCTCTTGCCTCCTCAGGTCTTGTTGCCTTGATCTCCCTCGCTTCCTTTCTGCTTTGACCCCCACATCAGCCCCCCTCCTCTCTCTCTCTCTCTCTCTCTCTCTCCAATCTAACCAATCTACAAGGTCACAACGCGTTGACATCATGTGAGCTTGTCATAGAGTTAAAAATAATAGAGAGGGCACCCGAAATCCCCTCCCATCCACTTGCATTGAGTTGCTCACCCAGCGCATGAAGTGAATTCACCCCTTCTTCCGGGTTGGAAAGTGTGATGGGCGTAGCCTATTTGGGGCCACTGTGATACTTGATTCTGTGACGCGTTTTACGTCACAGAGGTGCACGGCCCTGTGCGCAAGCTTGTGCGCAAGCTCGTGAGTCGAGCCCATTGGTCGAAACCGTTTTCGCTCGTACATTGTGCAGTGGCCCTGTCCGTTTAAGCTGCAGTACCTATGAATGGCCAGCATGTCCAATGCGTTTCAATGCAACCACTGGGTTCTGGGGGCTTGGAGCTTGTACTGTAGATCTGCTATTTTCACTATTTCCAAATCAGCTTGAAAGTGCATGTGAAAGTGGTTTAGTGTGAACAAGAGCTTGTGACTAATAACCACAGTGGATCCATTGGAACACAGGTCGTTTTTTCTTTTTTCATTTCCTGAAAAGTAACAGTTTTAGACATACAAGGTTTCCACCCGACAGTGACGATATGTGTGTGTGTGTGTGTGTGTGTGTGTGTGTGTGTGTGTGTGTGTGTGTGTGTGTGTGTGTGTGTGTGTGTGTGTGTGTGTGTGTGTGTGTGTGTGTGTGTGTGTGTGTGTGTGTGTGTGTTTGAGGGTTAAGTGTGTGAGCACAGCCTCGCAATCTGTTCAACCAGGAGACAGTAAACCACTCCAGACAGTTGCGATGGGCCTTTTATCACATGGAATGTAATGACTCACTTACAGTTGGGACTCGAGGCGTACACACACACACACACACACACACACACACACACACACACACACACACACACACACACACACACACACACACACACACACACACACACACACACACACACACACACACACACACACACACACACACACAGAAAGATGCTGAGGATAGAGCTCTTTTTGATGATGACACAGAGGAGTCCATGAAGCTTCACTGCTGCTGCCCCTCTTCTTTCTTTCTGACTTTCCATATCTCTTCCATCCTCCCATTTCTTTCTTTCTTTCTTTCTTTCTTTCTTTCTTTCTTTCTTTCTTTCTTTCTTTCTTTCGTTCGATCTTTGAGAGTACTCTGTCTAATGCTGTTCTCTCATTAGCACACAAATTTACAGCAGCTGGATTTGTGTGCACACATGCATTCATGGCTGTATCCATGTGTGCGTGTGTGCGTGCGTGCGTGCGTGCGTGCGAGTATGTGTGTGTATATGCCAGTACTGTACATGGTTAATGCGGTCCCACCTCTCAGCAAGGATTAGAAGCATCCTACAGTGTTCTGAAGGGCTTTGCTTTACAACTCCAGCTACAGCGCCCCCACAACACCCAATTACACCGCCCCTGGGGCGTGTGTGCGTGTGTGTGTGTGTGTGTGCGTGTGTGTGTGTGGGTGGGTGTGGGTCACACACAAACACACACACACACACACACACACACACACACACACACACACACACACACACACACACACACACACACACACAACTAGTATTACCACAAACGTGTATTGCTATACTTGCGAGGACATCACCATTTTAGAACAGTAATTGTATGAATGACATTTTCTTGTTCGGTATTTGTAACTCTGACCCAAAAGCTGAAATGAGCAGATCTACAATGCTCACATTGTGAGCAAGCGCTGCAACGTGTTGTGAGCATTGTAGATTTTCAGTGCACGACACCGAACTCCAAACCGATCTAATATCCTGAATCCCCAACCTGAATCTTTTCCTGATTGGAAGCTTAACTCAGTGAGGACTGGGAAAATGTCTCAAATTCTACTACACTTGTGGGGACATTTGGCTCTCACAAGTATAGTAATACAAGATCACACACACACATACACACACGCATGCACACACACATACAGTCCACAAGACCTTCAGGCAGTGTGAAAGTGGAGCTGGCATCTGGTGCCAGTCCATTAGATGGTACCGCTCTGCCAGCACCCGATACAGGGAGAAAAAGGGTCTGTGGTCGCCAATAGCCGGGGTCCATTTGGTAAGTAGTTTCCCTGTGAGGGACATTAAGCACACACAGACACACGCGCGCGCACACACGCACGCACGCACGCACGCGCGCGCGCACACACGAACACACAATATCCCCTACCTGCCGTCATTGTGCCTCTATAGTGCATTTCTTTCCAGAAGGCCATAGGCTACTGACTTGGATAAAGTGAGAATTTAGTTTACAGCTGTACTGTATGTGTCAATATGGTTTACTCTGAGGTTACAACACATTCTCACACATAGGCGTCAGTTATTGCCGCTCTGTCATTTTCGCTCCCTAATGCTAATACCATAGGACTACAAAAACTAAATGCACATATTGGCGCTTCAAATACTACTACTTCAAATACTCAAATACTACTCCAAATACTACTCCACACAGTGTTTGTGAGGTTAGGGTTAAGGATTAGGTTTAGGTATATTTTTGTCAACATGCGACGTCACCATGGCGTCCCGTCATGTCAAAACTTGACGTTTCAGGGCTACTGGCAGAGCGGTAAAATGTGACGCCCTGGGAGTGAGAACGGGTTGGAGGTTACAATGAAAAGAAAGATTATGTTATAAAATATGACTCAAGATAGACTTATTTGAGTATTTGAATCAATGGAATGCAGTCATTCGCTCAAATGGTAAATATTAATTGCCAATAGTTAATTGAGTTAAATAAACAAAAGACATGCCTTGAAATCCATTAACGTTGCTGCCTAGTATATATATTTTTTAAATGGGGGGGGGGTCATTTTGTTCGCCAAGGGCCGGATTGAGATGGTCCACGGGTTTCTGCCCAACAGCGACGAAACAAAGCATTGAATTGAACACTTCTGATGAGCAAACGGTTATTGATCAACAGCCTTCCATCAGCTCTCCACTGTACTCTACACATAATCCAAATAACTGACACTGATAAATCCACGCTTCATTTGGGAAAATCTGCTGTGTGTGTGTGTGTGTGTGTGTGTGTGTGTGTGTGTGTGTGTGTGTGTGTGTGTGTGTGTGTGTGTGTGTGTGTGTGTGTGTGTGTGTGTGTGGTGAGAGTCACAACAGGAGGGATTGTTCGTGGTTCCATCTGGAGCGAAGTAAGTCACGGCGCCAGGGTAGTGATTGATTGTTGTGTTTGAGTGTATGTCAGAGTCAGTGTGTGTGTGTGTGTGTGTGTGTGTGTGTGTTTGCTAGCGCGATGGGGCATATTTGCATACATGTGGCAGTCGCAGTGACAAGCTGTCAGGTGACAATGGACTGGAAGCCCCCCAATACACACACACACACACACACACACACACACACACACACACACACACACACACACAGAAACACGCACTCACACGCGCACATTTTTGTATCCCTCAAATTATGTTCTGATTACTACCGGGTTCTGATTACCGGTATGCAGTGTTTATTCCTTACCATTACAGTGTGTGTGTGTGTGTGTGTGTGTGTGTGTGTGTGTGTGTGTGTGTGTGTGTGTGTGTGTGTGTGTGTGTGTGTGTGTGTGTGTGTGTGTGCGTGCGTGCGTGCGTGCGTGCGTGCGTGCGTGCGTGCGTGTGTTTGTGTGAGCATACTCACTCGTGTTTGTCATACGTCTAGTTGGTGTGTATGTCAGGTAACTTTGCCCCTTTTCCTTCTGTTATGCAGATCTCAGTGTACAGTAGGCACTACACTCTCACTAACTGTGTGTGTTTGTGCACACATTGCGTGTAACACTAACTACTTGAACCCCAACACCCCCATATTCTGGGAGGAACATCCACCGAAAATAGCCGATCTACAAGCTTGTGAAGAGATTTGGTGTAGCAGGAAACAAGTGCAGACCAAAGCAATTCTTATAATTTTTAAATAAGTTTAATCCTGTCTGTACCATTGAGCTATATTATATCGGTATGGGCCGGATGGAAACGAGGAGTACAATGGCATTCAGGCACAGACGGGGTAAACCACTTGAACCCCATATTCTGGGGGGAACATTGGCCAAAAACATGATCTACAAGCTCACAATGTGTCGCATATTGCGACGCATTGTGAGCTTGTAGATCGCCACATTTTTGGTGAAGAGATTTGGTGTAAACGGGTTAGAGTTGTAACTCAAGTCTTCAGGGGTTTAAGTGATTAAAACAATAAACAATACGGAATATTAGGGAACACATCTGTGGCTTTGGGGGTCAAGCACTGGAATTGTTTAAATGTTTACATGTATGGAGATGTACAGGCCTTATAACACAGAACTCTGTCATATATACCCAAAAGACAGAATCGATAAAAGTAATATATTATATCTGCTGCTGCTTGTCTCTACTTGCACAAGAGATTGACATTCTGCCTCATTTATTTCTACTGTGACCATGCACCTTATTTGACATTGTGTCTTGTTATCTGCTTTGTTTCTATAAAAAAAATGTGCAAGCCCACAACAGGAGGATCTCAGTTCAGAGGGGGACGCAACATTAGGTTCAACTTTATTTTCATGTGTACAACAAATCAAATGAAATACTCTGATTCTCTCTGCCTTAACACAAAGGACACCCGAAACCTACTGTACAAAGGCTATGTACACATTACACATGTGTGCACACACTTTATACGAAGCAAGGAACTCCGGGTGTACAGTACATGAAACTTTAAGCAATTGCGGTGTTGCCAACACAGGGCTATAGATGTCTTTCTTGTTTTCGTTAAGTGTAAGCCTTCTGGATTTGTTCATTTTGTACATCTCTCGAACCCGCTCTTGGCATAGTAATGCGTTTGACTATAAACCATACTATAACCCAGAGGCCAATGTTTTAACGGCTTATAGATCGGTTATTTTCTTCAAAAACATTTAGAGTACTGTGCACTAGCTGTGGTTAAAAAGACAGTATTTTGGTTTGGACTTGAGGTTGGTCTGCCTGGATGGGTTGTTTGAGACAAAAAAAATAAGACTATCACACCTGCAGTGTGCTGAAGCTCACACTATCTGCTGAAGCTCACACTATCTGCTTTTACCACCACGACCTTTAGCCACAATCCACTTCAGTCTATTCAGCAGGAAAACACGCTGCCCTGCTCACAACTGTAATACTTCAGTGTTTGGCATATAGTGTGTGTTTGAGCGTGCGTGCGTGCGTATGTGCGTGCGTGCGTATGTGCGTGTGTGTAAGCGCCAGTGGTGGAAAAAGTACTCAGATATTTTGCATAAGTAAAAGTAGCAATACCACACTATAAAAATACTCTGTTACACGTAAAAGGCCTGTGTTCAAAATGCTACTTGAGCAAAAGTACAAAAGTATTGGTATCAAAAAGTAAAAGTACTAAAATGTTTGAAAATAGCAGATCTACAAGCTCACAACGCATCGTAGATCGGCTATTTTCAAATAGCCTAGATATAACATAGAGCTAAAGTGGTTAATGTATGTTTTATAATGTAATAATTTATATCTGCAAAGTAACTAGTAACGTAAAGTTTTCAAATAATTTTAGTGGGGTAAAAGTACAATATTTGCCTCTGAGATGTAGTTGAGTAGAAGTAAAAGTACTGAAAAACTGGAAATACTCCAGTAAATTAAAAGTACCTCAAAATTGTACTTAAGTACAGTACTTGATTACATGTACTTAGTTACTTTACACCACTGTGTGTGTGTGTGTGTGTGTGTGTGTGTGTGTGTGTGTGTGTGTGTGTAAGCGCATGCCAGTATGCAGCGACGGCGCAGTATGAATGCATGTGTGATGAATAGGACAGGAATGTAAATGAGCCTCAAGCAGAGGCAGCCCATGATGAGCGGCTGGCTGCATGGCGGCGGTGCCGGGCTGCAGAGCCAGCACCATGACAACACATGTCGGGCTGTCTGAGCCACGACGACGCGTCGTCATCAATGCTGCTGCAGCTGGCGGTGGAAGACTACAGTATATGTACACGTACAGTGGATCGCATGGATTAAGGCAAAAATTGAATCTTGCGACGGAAAAAAAATCTCTAGGACAAGTACAAGAACAATATCAGCCACCATAAAGAAAATAATAAAATGTAAAGAATAGAGGAAATATCAAAAAGCCCCTAACGCAGGGGTCTTCAACATTTTTTAAGGCTGAGGACCCCTTAGCTGAGATTGCATTGTATACAATTATTTTGCAGATTAGTCTTTTTCACTAATCGTTTCATTGACTAGCATCAGTGTTGGGTAAATTAATGTTTGTTTCTTTGTTCGTTTATTTAAGACATTTAACCACTTGAACCCTCTGTAGTTAGTAAACTTGACCTTTGATCTGCTCCTTTTCCCCACTAAGACCGGAACTTCTTCGCCGAAAGTATTTTCCGGCTAATATTCCTCGGAGCAGGGATGCTAGGGATCAAGTGGTTCTTGTAAAAAAAAAAGAAGTTCCTTTCACACAAAGATTTGGCGGCAAAGTAACACTAGTAACACTGCAGGACCCCCTAGGGGATTTTAAGTTTTAAATCACGAGCGGCACACGGGTGTCAGGTGAGTAAATACGGCCCATGGAAGCATCAGCGCTGGGCTGGGTGTTACCACTCTCTCTCCACAGGAAAACAATTACACCAGCAGCACCACTGTTCATCATGTGTCACCTGCTTCACTGTTGGTACTGCTGGGCCACTGGGATTCCTGTGTGTCCCTCTGTGTGTCCCTCTGTGTGTGTGTGTGTGTGTGTGTGTGTGTGTGTGTGTGTGTGTGTGTGTGTGTGTGTGTGTGTGTGCGTGTGCGCGTGTGCATGTTTGTGTGTGTCCTATACCTGTCGCAGTGGTTACACTTGAAGGGCTTGGCACCGGTGTGTTTGCGGTAGTGTCGCGTCAACTCGTCACTCCGGGCAAAGCGCCACTCACAGCCCTCCCACGAACACTTGTACGGCTTCTCACCTGAGAGAGAGAGAGGGAGAGAGAGTTTTAACATTCAGAGATTAACATTCACATATTATATTGACATTTCAACATTTCCATCTTTCTCATTCTTTATGTAACGCACGCACACACGCACACACACACAAAGCCATGCTGTCTCTGTCTCTCTGTCACACACACACACACACACACAAGAAACACACGAGCGCGCGCACGCACACACACACACACACACAAACACACACACGAGCGTGCGCGCAAACACACACACACACGCGCACACACCTTAGGGGCCAGCCAGACCTTATCCTAATACGACAGTCATTTCAATGAGCCAATCGAGTCAATTAGCTCGGTCTAAATGAAGTCTTTCAGCATGGCTGCATGTTAATTCATAATCCGCCCCTCCCCCCCTCCCAAATCTGCCTGAAAATGAGACTGGTTTTCTCCCTCTGGTACCCGGCAGAACCCCCGCCCCCCTCTCCTCCCCCCTCCCATCTCCCCCCTCCCTCTCCCCCGGACCCCCTGAGGTGGGATCTGAAATGTAAATGAAGTTTCATCTTCACTTTAGCAGATGGGAGGAGAGATGTACCATTGTTCCCAGGCTGTAGCAGGCTGCAGTTATCCCTACATGATAAAAAGCCTTCCGGCTGGGGGTGTGTGTGTGTGTGTGTGTGTGTGTGTGTGTGTGTGTGTGTGTGTGTGTGTGTGTGTGTGTGTGTGTGTGTGTGTGTGTGTGTGTGTGCGTGTGCGTGTGCGTGTGCCGATTTAAGGTTTAAGGATTTGTCTTTGGGAAGGGTGTGTGTCAAGTGTGTGACCCACCATCCGTATGCCCTTTGGGTTTTTGGGGAACACCCCTGTCTACGGATGGGATATGCTTGTGTGTGTGTGTGTGTGTGTGTGTGTGTGTGTGTGTGCATACCTACTGTGGCAGCCAGTAGATACAGCAGAACTCGGGGGTGGTAGATATAATTGGGGTCTTAATGAGTCTTAATGGGGAGTAATATGGCTGCATAGAGTTGGCCAGATGTCCCGTTCTCCCCCTTATCACAGCAGCCACCAATCTTTCTTAAGCACGCACCCACGCACACCATGCATGCACGCCACACCACGCCGCACCATGCCATGCCACGCCACGCACGCACAGACAAGTCACACTTCCCAAAGTAAAGTGTAGCAGTAGTGAATTCTAAAGGCCTCTATTTTTAATGCATCTGAGAAGAACTGGCCGCTCCAGAATATAATGTTAACAGACAGTGCACATTACGAGTGTGTGCGTGCGTGCATGCGTGCGTGCGATGTTTACACAAATCGGAAGCTCTTTACTGACTTCAATAACAGCAGCAAAAATATGCTAATTTCCTCAAAACACAACAGACATTCTCCTCAGCTTGTCTGTCTGTGTGTGCGCTCTTGCACAGAGAGAGACAGAGACACAGACACAGACACACAGAGACAGAGACAGAGACAGAGACACAGACACAGACACACAGACACACAGACACACAGAGACAGAGACACAGACACACAGAGACAGAGACAGAGACACAGAGACACAGAGACACAGACACACAGACACAGACACACAGAGACAGAGACAGATACAGACACACAGACACACAGACACAGACACAGACACAGACACACAGACACAGACACACAG